>NC_048228.1:72750263-72921869 GCF_002007445.2 Ailuropoda melanoleuca
ATAGCTGAAGAGCCTGATGTGGGGCTAGATCCCAGATCACCGGGATCACGCCCTGAGCCGAAGGCAGACGCCCAACCGCTGTGCCACCCAGGCGCCCCTCCTCTAGGATTTTAATNTCCTCTAGAATTTTGATGGATTCCTGTCTCACATTGAGGTCTTTCATCCATTTGGAGTTTATTTTTGTGTATGGTGTGAGAGAGTGGTCAAGTTTCATTCTTTTGCATGTAGCTGTCCAATTTTCCCAGCACCATTTATTGAAGAGACTGTCTTTTTTCCACCGGATGTTTTTTCCTGCTTTATCAAAGATTAGTTGCCCAAAGAGCTGATGGTCCATTTCTGGGTTCTCTGTTTTTTTCCATTGGTCTGTGTGTCTGTTTTCGTGCCAGTACCATGCTGTCTTTGTGATCACAGCTTTGTAGTATAGCTCGAAATCCGGCATTGTGATGCCCCCAGCTTTGTTTTTCCTTTTCGACAGTTCCTTGGCAATTCGGGGCCTTTTATGGTTCCATACTAATTTAAGGACTATTTGTTCCAGTTCTTTGAAAAATGTCATCGGTATTTTGATCGGGATAGCATTGAAGGTGTAGATTGCTCTGGGTAGCATGGACATTTTAACTATGTTAATTTTTCTGATACATGAGCATGGAATATTTTTCCATCTTTTTGTGTCTTCTTCAATGTCTTTCAAGAGTGGTTTATAGTTTCTAGAATATAGATCCTTTACGCCTCTGGTTAATTCCAAGGTAATGTATGGTTTTTGGTGCTGTTGTAAATGGGATGGTTTCCCTAATTTCTCTTTCTTCAGTCTCATTATTCGTGTATAGAAATGCAACTGATTTCTGAGCATTGATTTTGTATCCCGCCACATTACTGAATTGCTCTATAACTTCTGATAGTTTGGGAGTGGATTCTTTTGGGTTTTCCATATAGAGTATCATGTCATCTGCGAAGAGAGACATTTTGACTTCTTCTTTGCTGATTTGGATATCTTTTATCCGTTTTTTGTACACATTTCCCCATCCTTTTAGTTTTAGCCTACCTAAGACTAAGTATTTTAAAAAGTGGCTTTCTTGTAGACAACATATAGTTGGGTCTTACTCTTTTATCCAGTATGGGAATTTTGGTTATTTGAATGGTTGTTTGGACCACTCATATTTCAAATGATTTTCCATACGGTTGGGTTAAAATCTGCCATCATGCTAGCTGTTTTCTATTCATTACATTTGTTCTTTGCTTCATTTTGCCTCTTATTATTTCTTCCCTCTCTTCTCCCTTCCAGTATCCTTCTTTCCCTCTTCTTCTCCCTCCCTCCCTTTCCCTTTCTCTCTCTTCCATTCTTTTCCTCTTTCTCCCTCTCTCCCTTTTCTTTTTTCTTCCCTCCCCTCCCCTCCCTCCCTTTCTTTCTTTTCTTTTCTTTTCTTTTCTTTTCTTTTCTTTTCTTTCTTTCTTTCTTTCTTTCTTTCTTTCTTTCTTTCTTTCTTTCTTCTTTCTTAGTATACATAAAAAATAATTTATGTCTACCTTCAAATATAGTATTCCACTTCACATGTAGAGTGAAGACCTTATAACAGTATATTCTCAGTTCCTCTCTTGCATCCCTTGTGCTGTTTCTGTCATGGATTTTATTTGTACATATATATTAAAACACATACTATTATTGTTGATTTCAACAGTTATCTTTTAAAAATAGTTAATTTATTTTTTGAGAGAGAGAGAGAGCTGGGGGGAGGAGCAGAGAGAGAGAGACAAGCAGACTCCATGCACTGAGCACAGAGCCCGATGTGGGCCTCTATCCCATGACCCTGAGATTATTGCCTGAGCCAAAATCAAGAGGCAGATGCTTAATTTGAGTCACCCAGGAGCTTCTAAACAGTTATCTTATATCTTTTATCATAAAAGCATGATAAATTTACCATTATTTATTCCATTTACAGTGCTGTTCATGTCTTTGTGTAGTGCCAGGTTTCGGACCTATATCATATTTCTTCTACTTTACAGACTTCCCTTATTACTTATTACAGTAATCTGCTGGTAATCAATATAAGCTTTTGCTAGTTTCAGAAAGTCTTTCTTTCCTCCCCACTTTTTTTTGAAATTTATTTTTGTTGGGGATAAAATTCTTAGTTGACAAGTTTTTGTCTGTTTTATTTTCTTTTAACACTTCAAGGATATTGCTCTTTTGTTTTCTTGTCTGGTTTCTGATAGGACGTCTGGTATAATTTTTTTTTTCGGGGGGATGATAGCAGAGGGAGAGAGAGAGAGAGAGAGAGAGAGAGAGAGAGAATGTCTTAAGCAGGCTCCAGGCCCAGCATGGAGCCCAATGCGGGCCTTGATCTCACAATGCTGAGATCATGACCTGAGCTAAAATCAAGATCCAGGGGGCGCCTGGGTAGCGCAGTCGTTAAGCGTCTGCCTTCGGCTCAGGGAGTGATCCCGGCGTTCTGGGATAGAGTCCCACATCGGGCTCCTCCACTGGGAGCCTGCTTCTTCCTCTCTCACTCCCCTGCTATGTTCCCTCTCTCGCTGGCTGTCTCTCACATAAATAAATAAAAAAATCTTAAAAAAAAAAATCAAGATCCAGATGCTAACCAGCTGAGCCACTCAGGCACCCCTGTCTGCTATAATATTTATCCATGTTTTTCTGTAATGTATTTTATTTCTCTATATTTAAGATTTTCTCTTTATCTTTTGGTTTCAGTAGTTGGAAAAGTACTTTTTTTTTTTTTTTAAGCTGGTGTCCTTCAAGGTTTTTGGATAATTTAGAGTCTCACTAATTTTGAAAATTTCTCAGCCATTACTTCTTGAAATATATATATATATACACACACACACCTATTTTTTTTTTTTACCTTATTCTCACTTTCTTCTTCAGAGATTCCAATTCCACATATATTAATCTATTTGATATTGTTTCACAACTCCTATGTCACTGTGTTCTGTTGTGGTGGGTTTTCTGGTTTGTTTTCTTTTGTTTTTTGTATTTTCACTTTTTTCTTTGCCTTTAAATTAAGATAATTTCTGTTGTCCTGTGTTCAACCTCATGGATTCTTTCTTTGTGTCAGTTCTATTGATAAACCAGGCAAGGCTACCTCCCTCCCTCCCTCCCTCCCTCCCTCCCTCCCTTTCTTTCTTTCTTTGTTTCTTTGTTTCTTTTCTTTTCTTTTTCTTTCTTTCTCTTTCTTTCTTTCTTTCTTTCTTTCTTTCTTTCTTTCTTTCTTTCTTCTTTCTTTCTTTCTTTCTCTTTCCTCTTCTCTTTTTATTCTGATTCCTTGTATTTCCATTTGATCCTTTCTTATAATTCTCTCTACTCAAATTATCTAAGTCTTGCATGTTTTCTTTGTTTTTCATGATAACCTTTAACTTATTAATTATAATTATTTCAAATTCCCATTTTTATTATCCCAACACCTATGTCATATCTGATCTCAATCTGTTTGTTTTGTCTATTTACACTTTTTTTTTTCCTTTGCCTTTTCATATGACTTGTGATTTTGTTGTTGTTGTTGTTGTTCAAAGCCTTATATGCTGTACAGGATGCTAGATACTGAAGTAACTTTTTTTTTTTTTTTGGTATGCTTTTATGCCTAGATATTAAAACACCATTCCTTCTGCTAAGCTATAGTTAGTTTTAATCTAGTTGGGAGTTGTGCTGTATTCCAGTATTTTACTCCATACTTAGTAGCATGGTAGTGAGGATTAGGGGAACTGGTGATCTCATCATATTAGATTAAGCCTGGTTTAGACTGCACTGTGAACCTGATTAACTGGGGTGTGGTCTCCACAGTTCTTCCTGCCCCTTCTTCAGATGTAATCCTGGAGATAGCACGTACTGCCCTCTCACTCCAGACCTCAGAGAGAGAGACTTTTTTTTTTTTTTTTAAATCCTGTTGCCATCCTCTGGCTTCACTGTCTTTCTACCAGTGCCTGATGTTTTAGTTTTATTGTCCTTCCCCCTGTAGATTAAGGTTTTTACCCCCCTGAGGGGACATAACACAGGTGATGGAGTTTTGGTGTTGGCTGCAACTCTCTCCTCCAGCTGTAGTGGGTTTCCATGGGCTCACTGAGGCTACAGTTTTTATTGTTGTTGTTGTTTTAATCTTCTCTCCGAAGATAAAGGCTCTTGATATTCTCCCAGCTAGCGCCATGGAGAAAGTTCTTTCAGGATTTTCCCTGAATTCTCAGTTTGCATTGAGTGGGTTTCCTGGAGCAAAAGCCTGTAAAAGCTTGTAACATCCCTATGTCTGTAGGCCCTCAGGGGTGGCACACTCCTAACACTGGCCCATACTCAGCCTTTAGAAATTATTTAAATATTTCTAGCTGAAAATCTTACTAGCATATATGGCATATGGTTGTATCTGTACCAGGTAAGCAAGTGCTGTTCTTGTTTCTCTTTGCAGGCACCTGTTTGCTTCCAGATTTTGGATTACTTGTTTGTAGGAAACCTCATTCTCTGATGGGTCAAAGAAAATTATTAATTTACTGTTTGTCTAATTTTTATTTTGATTTTGTTATATAAAAGTAAGAGTGGGTCTCTTTTGATCTCTAAGATATTATTTTTTTAATATATTAGTATATTTAGTTATCTTACCATTTATGTTTATATTCATGAACATACTCTAGAGTCTGGGTTTTGCTAGGCCTATGAAATAAGTTGATAGCATCATTTCTATCTCTGTAGGAATTTATATGAGGTAGATATTAATTTGTGTTTTTTAAAACTTGATACAGTTATGAAACATCTAGGACTTTTTATGTGTTGGTACAGGAAGATATTTCTTTTCATAAAATTTCATTTTGCTTTTTTTCAAAATCTAATTTTACTGTTTCTGTGCCACATTGGCATGGTGCTATTGCTTTTCTGTCTGTGACAGTCAGTGAGCAAAAATTCATCCAGGTCATGTGAGGGAGAAAAAAATACATGAATAGATACTTCTCCCAAATAGATACTTCTCCCTACCCTATGTACCATAGTCTTCCTCCTATTTCTACCCCCTTTATGTTATTCTTTGTCTCCCCATAGGTATCTTGTAGTTTTTATGTTCTATTCTGGATACTTTCAGTCATACTGTCTCACTTTTGAAACATATCCCATGTTGGTTTTGTGGAAGGGATCCAGTTCATGTTAGTGGCATCTCCTTCAGAACAGAAGTTCCCATATTTTTTATTAAAAGCAATTGAATAAATTGAGGTCTTCAAGTGTATTAAAGACTTAGCAGCTATTTTGACAATGTAAGACATACAAATTATTTCTCTTTCCTAGGCTTATTTTATAATATAATTAATCAACAGAGACTCCTCTAATATTCCATTATAATCCCAAGTATTTGACAATGATGATAAATATTTGTGGCAATGATTATTTTCAACTTATACACTTGAATAACACGTCAGAGTTTATATAGTTTATATTCAGTATTCAATTTGACTCTCCTTGCAAGTGTGGTATAAGAATTGTTGTCCACATATCCAAGATTAGGGAACTTGATGCTTAGAGAGGGATTAAAGGATCTGCTTAATATAAAAAAGTAAATGGTACCATTAGGTCTGTGTATTCCAAATCTAGTTCTTGTGTCACTGAAAAGACTGCTGCATGTGATTACCCGTCTTTGCTTATTGTATTGTATCCTAATTCATGCATAGGCTGTACCACATAGAGTCAAATATTTAAGGTTAATTTGGGATTCACTGAAAACTTCAAAGAATGTTGCTGCCAAATAGAGTTCCGGTTTTCTTCTGGAAAAGTAATTTCTGTCAGGGGGAATTATCTCTGCTATCTAATATTCTTTTCTTTGATAAGAGTGACTGAATTCTTTCTGGTGCATTTTTGAAGTGTGTCTTGTTGTTTTACCTCATGACTTCCTACTGAATTTGTATGGCACTTTGTTAAAAAATAATCAATTGAGAATCCATATTTGAGTTGAATTCAGATTAGAAAAGCTTCAACTAGAACCAACCAAATATGAGGCTCAAAGGTGTGTTTTAAGTGAGCAAAGTGAGCATA
This sequence comes from Ailuropoda melanoleuca, assembly GCF_002007445.2. Lineage (NCBI taxonomy): Eukaryota > Metazoa > Chordata > Mammalia > Carnivora > Ursidae > Ailuropoda > Ailuropoda melanoleuca. The sequence continues at coordinate 72,756,265 of NC_048228.1, forward strand.
AGGCACTAAATTTAACTTTTGTATGCATAAAGCCTAGGCTTCAACTGTAATAATTCTAAATTTTTAACTTCTACCTTAGGTTGGACTACTTTCCAAGACATACTGCCTAACTGCTATTATGTGTTAGTAAAAAGCAAGTCACTGGATTAGATAGAGGGTTATTTCAGTCTGAATACACAGTAATAGTAATACCTTGCAGAAATGGTACAACTGCCTGTGGAAATGAAGACAGTTAATTGAAAGGTCTGGAATTTGGCCTCGATCGTCCTGATGCTTCTTTGGGACTGGATCAGAATTTACTGTCACCACTCTGCTTTACTTTAGTATTTAACCATGGTTTGAATTTTTATTCATTGCTTTTATTGATTTCTCTGCCTCAGGATTGTAAGTTTCCTGGAGTGATGTATTAGTTAGCAGTTCTTCTTCCAGCCCTTGCACAGGTGGTTAATTACACATTTGTAGAAAGAATGAATGTAGTGTGACCCTGAAGTGGTAACACAAAAAAGGACTTTTGGTGAATAAAGGGGGATTGGTAAGTTCTCCAAATGAAATTTACCTTCATTTTACAGTTTTTTTTTCTGTGAAAATTAGTCATTTAATAATCCCTGCTACGCAAGAAACTCTATCTCTTGTCAGCCTAGAGATGCTAACATTTTTTTAAAGGCTTTGTTTTAAAAAGTGTAAAATTTAAGGTGACTGTGAATATGTCAACATGACTGAAAGTACTGTATTTATTTATTCAGTTGTTCATTAAAAAATAGTTTTCAAGCACCTGTAACATATAAAGCACCATATATACATTAATAAGTAGAAATAGTGAGCCCTTCATTCTTGAAATTTGCAGTACTGGGGAAGAAAGACAGTCAAAGGAGTAATTAAAACAAAGCGAGTGCTTTCTGAAACACGGTCATGTCTGAAGTAGCACAGAACAGAGGTTCTGTGTTTATGGCACAAATAAACGAATATGCCATCTGTGGTACGTTTCATATAGATAACAATACAGATGTATGCCATGTCAAAGGGCAGTGATTGTAGTCATAAGCACATTCTGTGTAGCTATATAGTTTTTCATTACATTTAAAGATGTTTAAAGTCTAGGAGACTGTCTTCTGTGTTCATGTATTTTTTACAGGGCTCACTGCAATATTCTGAACTAGTGGACCTCTAATAAAAAACTTTGACAAACTGACCTTTCCTACTTTCTTCTAGATATGCAAAGATTATAAGATGGTTAACTCAGTAATGGTTGTTGAGTATATGTAGGGGTATTGAATAATTGAGTATTGACATATGATTTTTTTGTTTACTCATTCTCACTTGCCTAGCCCTTCTGGATGTTTTCAACAGTCCGTTCTGGCATAGATGCCAGTGTAGTTACCTTTGTAACAAGGGCATAATAAGACTCACTGGAAGCCACTTTACAGTATTTTGGTAAGAAATCTCTCTTTTGCAATTTTGAGTGTTTCTGAAATTTAAATTTCTAATCAGTTCATTTTCTAAGTTCTGAGAAATGCGTAGGTTCAAAGAGTTATTCAGATACCTCATATACAAAGCAAGTTCTGAAGCTGAGGGAGAAAATGTGTTTGAAGAGGTTCTCAATAGGGTGACCCTCTAACTCTTCTCAATACCAACACTCTGATCTACTGAGGTGATTAGAAAATCTGGCCTTTTTTCAGCTGCCCCATTTTGAGGCTTTTCTCCTGTCTCCTGGTTTCTTTAAATTTCATTGAGCCTGACTTTGCAACCAGACTCCAAACCTCTTCATGCTATTTTTGCTTTAACTTCATCATGTTTCCTCAAGAGGGGAAAGTATTTCAGAAAGCGCTATTTACTCTGTAACCTAGGATTATGCTTTCATTATATGATTATTCAGAACGTTTAGAGCCAGTAGTTAGGTAGCAAATTAAAGTTGTCCAGCTAAAGAATGTCAGAGAGAGTAAAGGAAAAAAAGGTACGGTGAAAATGTTGATATTCAGATCATATTAAGAGTTTATTCAGCATGTTATAGTGGAGAGGTCATAGACTTGGGGGACCGATGGGCTAAAATGTGAACTGATTTGGCTCTTGACCTGATAGCTGTATTTAAATCCCCAGATCCTCAACTTCTTCATCAGTAGAAAGAGGGATGATGATTCTACCTGTATCATAAATTGTTAGAATTGAGTAAAATAATCCATGCGTATCATTCAGCAGATTGGTGAACACTGCATGTGTTAGTTCCCTTCTAATTCTTTTTATCATCCATCTGTACACAGGGCAAACAAAATAGGGATACGGTCAATGCTATTGTAATACCATTGTATGGTAGCATATGGTAGCTACACTTATAAGTATAGCATAAGGTTGGGAGTTGTTGAATCACTATATCGTACAACTGAAACTAATGTAACATTGTGTGTCAATTATATTCAAATTAAAAAAATAACGTCTTTTTTAGAACAACCAAAAAATACTTTTTAGAACAGCAAAGAAGAGTAACATGTTGTCAGTTAACCACCAAGTCTGTAAAATGAGGTTTAAAATTCCATTGCTTGCCCTCTATTCCCTTTCTTCTTGTCTGTCTCATCTTTTGACTTCCCACTCATGAACTGCTGCCTGAAAATACTGAGCTAAGATTGAATCACTCTTTCTCTCCATATTCTAAATCTAGAAGGCAAAATGAGGCAAAATCCTGAATCTAACTCCCATTTAAAAAAAAATTTCTGAGGTTCACAAACAAGCTACAGAGCATTCAGAGTAGGCTTTCAATCAGTACATTGTGAGTGCAGCAACTGCTTACTAACTGGATGTCTCTGACATAGGTCTACCTCTAGTCCACAGCCAGGCGTATAGTATAAACGAGTCAGAGAGATATGTAATATTCTGTTCAAGTGAATACTGTGGAACTTATGAATTCTTTACCGTTATGCAATAGATTATTTTCTTCTAGTAGAAAAATATTCTAATACAAATAGAATATTATTTTTAAATTAAATATTTTTGAAATTAAATCATTTTCGACGTTTGACTGCGTTTCTACTGTATATACGAGATCTTGCTAGAAATTACAGAGGATTTGAAAAGATTCAGATACCAATCATGGTTTCAAGGTGATTACAATATGATAACAGATATGATAACTATTAATTATAATTCAGAGTAAGTCATTTTAAAAGTTTCTAATGTACTGTGAGAATTCAGAGAAGAACATGATCACTTCAAATTGGGTTTAAGGAAGGATGGAATTTTTTTGAAAAATGGTCACAATTAAGACATAGAAAAAGGAATAGAAAAAAAAAAAAAAAGGACATCTAGGCAAGGGAACAGCCTAAGCAAAAAACTGGGGTTGTGGGCAGGGGGAGAGCTGGGGGCCAGAGAAGGTAAAGTGTGTATTAACAATGGGAAAGAAATCCAGTATGCATGAGGCTTAAAGATAGAGTATGAGGTACGTTTCGACTATATCATTAAGGGCATTGGCTACCAAGCTATAATTTTTTTTCACATGTATTCATGAACACAACAATTTTACATGTTATTGTAATTGTCAGATATAATCTCAATCTTGTATTTAGTATGTATTTTATATATATATATATTTATTGTCAGATGGAATGAGGGTGGCTGACCTTGGTGGAAGATATAAGGAGTACCTACATACTAATTTCTTCTGATGTCATCAAGTTTTTATTTTCAATGAAATAGACTCACATTTTTTTTATTTACATAAAAAATCTAACAGTCATAAGTCTCACTTTACTCCCGTGCATGAGAGAGAAGAGGAAAGTGTTATGATCTTCTTGTAGTGTGACAAATCTTACAAGTGTTTATTTGGTACTTTTCCAAAACAAAAATGTCAGTGTAACTATTATCAGAAAATAAAGTGTTACCTACTTAGGACAACTAATCTGTATTACATTTTAGAGGTTAAAGCTTACTTTCACAGGGCATTGCAACATTCTCAGAAGCCCTGATATAATAAGAATGCTTTGTTGAAATAACACGTCCAAGGACAGTTTTAATAATGGAAAATAAAAGACTTATGTGTTTTCCTCAACCTGAATAAGAAAGTAAGATTTGTTAAGTTTTTAGTTCATCACTTCAGCAGAATCGAATCTGCATTTCTGCAGTTGCAGGTAAAAGCAGACATATTCTTCTTTTTAATATGCTGAGATTTCTTTTACTAGCAATTGGGACAGCCTTTTATTTCCAAGGCTAAGCTCTGGAATTTTCTTGGTTAACACTGAAGAGAGGCATGGTGAAGGCAGATCTAAGGTGCACAAAATGTACAATATAAAAAGGGAAAGGCTATATTAGAATTATTAATAAGTAGGATTATTTATCACATTGCAGGCCATAATGTTGAATATAACTCTATCATGAGTTCAATCTAAGTAAAGCCAATGCATTGTGAATTTAATAGACTTACAGATTTTGTTCATATTACTTTATAATGTTAATTGATAATAATGCCATCATTTAAAAGAAGAATCTAACTTCAACCCCAATTGGAGATAATTTTTATTTACTGTCTGAATAATTTGTATGCTTCCAAATAATATTTTCTTAAACCAAATCTAATTTCTTAGAACATACCAACAAAATAAAAGAATAATAGGATTATTGGAATGTTTTTTACTAACATGTACAAATTCCCTAACATCTAAAATATTATGACTACTATAAGCAATCATAAGTAATGCTTATATCTGTTCAACGGAAGTGTCCAGTGGCAGTCAACTCATCAGTATTATACAGACCTAAAAAGTGATGAATCTTGCAATATAATCTATGAAACCATTCATTGCCAAGAGCCTTATCATAACATATCATTATTCACTAGTATGAGTTATAACTTTTAATTTATATACACATACCTTTAAAGAAGGAAATTTTTCTAAGGTATTTTTTTATTAAAAAATAGCTTATAGGCTTAGTTCATTTTTCTTAAAGGAAACTTGTAGTTTTATAAATGTTCTACAGTTTGCACTCAGGTCAACTATGCATATAATAATTTTTGTAGAAAGATGATTACATCTAAGATGGACAAACTTAATGAGATATTACAGATCCCTTTTCCCAGGTTGATACACCTAAAGGAAAGCAGATTTATATATTACCTTGAACAAAGCAGCTTCTCCAATGAACTGGGGAAAAGAGAAAGGAAGTCTGGTTCTGAAATTTGCAGTGCTACAATTTGATATCCAGTGACAAACCAAGAATTAGACAAATAAGTCTTATTTTTTAAAAAGTCTGTCACATGACTAAAGAAGTACCATTGAATTGACCTAAAAATTCAGATTCAGCTAACTATGTTGTTATGGAGATTGCTGATTGCTGACCAAAATCCATGTTCTGATTTTTCTGGTCACACTGGTAGACATTTGCTAAGCTTTCTTGCGAATAAGAATTGGCTATATGACTGAATGCCAACAAGTAGAGTTAGAGCAGAAGTGACACATGCCACTCATAGGCCTGAAAATGAAATAAAACTTCCATGTAAGTACCTCCATGCCCATTGTCCCTCTCATTGACCTGGAATTGAGACTTCATTTTGCTTGAAGAAGTCAATCTCACCATTCACCTGTTTTTAAGTGAACAGAAATAAATTTTTTTTAAGATTTTATTTATTTATTCGACAGAGATAGAGACAGCCAGCGAGAGGGAACACAAGCAGAGGGTGTGGGAGAGGAAGAAGCAGGCTCATAGCGGAGGAGTCTGATGTGGGGCTCGATCCCATAACGCCGGGATCACGCCCTGGGCTGAAGGCAGGCGCTTAACCACTGTGCCACCCAGGCGCCCCAGAAATAAATTTCTAATGCATTTAACTTATATGCTATTTTGGGGTATATTTGTTATAACCATCAGGCTTACAAATGTTTATTATAATAATTGGGCAAAATGCTATCCTCATTCATTATTGAAAGTAGGGAAGCCCACAGTTTAGGTACACATTTATTAAAAAGAACAAAAAACCAAGACTATTAAAATAGTTACATGAAGAAATAGAAGAGAATTCCTTTTTTTTTTTTCATCATATGAAAAGCCTATCATTAGCATTTTGATTTTACCTTTCCTAAGTCATGGTTATTGTTATTTGACTTTGTTGGTTATATGAACATGAAATATTAAAATTGGGTATTAAGATTATAATTATCTGTTACTATAAGCATGACTAAAAGGAAAACGATTTCAAGGGAATATTTAGGGCCACTACATTAAGAGCCAGCATGAATCCTTGTAACATATGAGAGCAGCAAAAAGATAAGATGAATACTCAGTGACAAGAAGATGAATTTGAACCAAAGAAGCATTTCTTATGAGGCAAAGTCTGCAGGCACAGACAATGCCTCTGAGATTTGTGCATGCATGTGTGCAGGCACTCACACCTGTACATATTGATTAAGCATATGGGGTCTGCCAAAAATTAGGAAGGTAAAGGAAGAAGAAAAAAAAAGACCTGGACTCCAGGTGATGAAATTATAAGGATAGTCAAGATATTTTAGTAAAGGGCTTGTATTTTACCATCCCTTCAAATATTTAGAGTTTACATGAAGACATGGAAAGGTATTGTTTTTTTCTTGTTTTTGAAGCAACATCTAATAGAAGCAGAAAGAAGTACCAGTATATTAAAAAAAAGATCATACCAATCTATAAAAATCCACAAAGTGGCTGAAAATATGGGGAGGAAAGACGGACACTGTAAACAGAGAACCAAATGGTGCAAAAAGAAGAGGGATGCAGAAATGATATTAAAATATTGGATTTGAAATTTTTAAAAATCGGCATTCAACTTCTAGATCTCTCATTGTTTAATCTTGTATTTTACCAGTCTTAATTCTCATCTGTGAAAAAGGAGGAAGAATTATTTATGTATTTACCTTGCAGGAGTGTAATGCAGATGAAATAAGATAATGGATGTGAAAGAGCTTTGTAACATATAACATAGTCCTCATGCACATAGTTTCCATAGTATATTCTTTTCTTCTTTTTTTTATTTTTTTTTAAGTAGGCGCCATGCTCAATGTGGATCCCAACATGGGGCTTTAACTTATGACCCTGAGATCAAGATCTGAGCTGGGATCAAGAGTTGAGCCACCTAGACAAGCCCATAATACATTCCTTACTGTAGACTTTGAGTCTTTTTGGAAAGACTGTATTGATGATATTTTCCTAACAGAGACCTCAAGAGTAGCACACAGGCAAGATTCAGTAGGGAAGATAGCTTTAGAAGGTCTCATTCTGGTATTTTTTAAAAATGAGGGGATGGCATGTGTTGTGATGAGTACTGGGTTTTATATGCAGCTAATGAATCATTGAACACTACATCAAAAACTAATGATGTACTATATGGTGGCTAACTGAGCATAATAAAATAACTAGCTAAATAAATAAATAATAAAATAAGAGAGGGGATGGTGTAAACTGCAATAAATGCTTTATTTGTTGACAACTTTATTTCTTGTAAAGTAGAAAACGCAGTCCAGTAAATCAGGCTGAATTTTTACCAGTGAGCAAGAACAGTTGTTATATGAAAGCACTGGGAACATAGAAAGAAAGTGTCCTAAGTTAGGAGAATAAAGACATGTACTGTATTTATAAGTATTAAACATTTGAGGGGGGCAGTGGGAGAAAAATGTAAAGATATAATTATATGATATGAGACTCAAAAAAACATTGGCTCAAGACAGATGAGAATCTTGAAAATATTGACTCTAATGAAATAAAATATTTGATGGAGAAGTAAGTGAAAAGCATAAAAACTGGATCCTGGTAACTGGACAGGGAGCACTAATTAAACTCAGATTTTTAATAAAGGATCCAGAAAAAGCTGAAATGAGGATCATTTAACCACAGAGTATCATGAAGGAATAGCCAACAGAGCCCAGAATGAGCTATAATTTAACAAAAGTGCTAAACAAAAGAAGTAGGGAATTTTATCTATAATAAGAAAGGTTGGATAGGATTCTAGCAAAGTACAGATATCATGATGTTAACATTGAAAGCAAGAAGTCAGACATACTGTGGTCTTATTTAAGTGTAAACTTACATAAATTCCATCTTTTCTAATAAGTAGGAAGAGATTGAAACACAGAATATCTTAACTCCACATAGCATATTTAGAACCAGTAGAAAAAGTTACCGCAAAGCAGACATAGGCACAATGAAAGATGGCTCATTATAGAAGTTTGCAATAACTGAAAATTTGGTGGTTTAGCTCGGAAGGTTAAAACTTCCATTTCTAGAATGCTTAAGTAAAGGTCGTGTTTTAGTCTCATTGCTTATTTTATAACTTTAATAATAAAAGCTTGAGTTAGATTAATTCTGAATTCCCTACCAATGCTAAGATTCTGCAGTTCTAATTGAAATTAGGGTCAGTTTATTATAAAGTAGAGTTGCCAAAATTTAACAAATAAAAATACAGAACACCTAATTAAATTTGAATTTTAGATAAACAATGAATAATTTACTATATCCCAAATATTTTATCCGGCAACATGACGTTTCTTTCCAGTGAATCTCTTGCTCAATTTTTGTTTTTTGTTTTGTTTTGTTTTTCTGGGGATTTAAGGAATAGACAATGAAAAAATTACCAGCACAGCCCAAATCTATTCTGAGACCTACTTCAGGATTTTGCCAAGATTATTAAATGCTGGAATCCATAGACTTACAAGACTGAACAGAATCCCTATATGACATCGGGGCAATTCCTTAATTTTAAGAGCAAAGCGGACAATTTGGCTTGCCTAAGACAGAAAGTAATGGAATGGAAAGTTATTTGCCATAGTTACTGGTTGCTAAGGAAGTTTATGGCATCTCTTTTATTATAGGTGATTCAAAACCATCTAAAGGTAATCCTTCCTATGCATGTGGGAGTGGAATGTAGACTTCTCCAGGCACCATTTAGATCTGGAAGCCTATTTTTAAGTCTTACCAGAATTCCCCTCAGGTAAAATCGCTTTACAGTTTTATAGGACTAAGTTTTTCAGCTCATCAATCCCTGAAGTTCCAGTAACTTGACTACAGATAGTTGTGGGGATAATTTAAGTAAGTCCTATATCCCTCCAATTTCCTTTTCCACAACTTCGCTACAAAATAACCCAAGCATGAGACACTTTGCAAATGTGACAGCCTAGTTTTCAGCCTCTCCTGCGTTTAGAAACTCTTGTGGCTAACCTTTGGAGAACTAACTCAAAGTAGGAATCTCTCAAATAGATTTCAGTACTGTAATTCCTTCTTTGTTGCTTGAATAATTTATATGAAATGACAGTAATGTTACTGGGGGGGGGGGTGATTCCCTGACTTATAATTAGAGTTGTGTGCCCAAAAAGGGATATTCTTTAAAAACTTGAGAAATTCTGTATTCATGATTTTCTCAACATTAGCACTTTCATAAACCAGTGTTTATTTGACATTTCTTGAAAGAAACTGTAGAAACTTGTTCAGTAAGCAAGGTCTTGTGCATACAACATAGTTTTCTTGTCTAGTCTTCTTTAAACTAGTGGACCTGCCCATGTAACATGTAACCCAAAGCACTTAATATAACCCCAACAATGATATGGGCTTCTGGGATTCTGCTCCTCACCTAAACACAGGCCCTTTAGACTGACATACCTTCCTGGTTTTTTATAATCATATGAATGGAAACCACCACAGACCGAATTCTCGTTAGAGAGGTACCTTCTATCCTGCTTGTTGTCTATCAAGAGGCCCTCTTAAAGTAGGAAAGAACTGGTTTCTATTCTATTAACATTGTGTCTGGAGTTTACTTCCTAAGTATATCTGCTCTAAGCTCTAAAGATTATGTATACCAGGGATATATTCAGCTTCTTGAAGGAAATTTTGTATAAGTCCCTTGGTCTTCCTGGCAAAAGCCCTAGTACTCCTGTGTTAAGAAAACAAGTGGGCAACTCAGAGTCACCCAAGAGTAGTAGGTACTTAATTTGGGACCTGGGTTGTTCTTCAGCCTTCTCATATTTACTCATTCTCAATTTACTGTCAGTAGGGGTGATGAAGATTGGAAAAATTTACTCAACTAGACTTCCAGGGCAAATCTAACTCAATGATATGTGGGAGAACAGTGACTATTAGATCATTAAGATCTAATTCAGGTGACCTTGGTGCCAGATACTTCATTTAGGTTATGCTATACTATTGGAGATTGCCAGTAACTAATGAATCATATTCTCCTTGGCTTCCTGGAATCTGGAATGGGAATAATTTATTTTGAGACTATTTTATAAAAATATCTGGCTCAAATAATATAGAAGTGATTCAAGGACATCATATCTGGGTCAGTGTAGACCCTTTATTAGATTCTTGTTTAAGTATCTGAGGGTCAGAGTCTTATTAGGCAATCTGAGAATCTGGAATATTCTAAACAAAGTAATGTGCATCCTAAAGGATCCCTGATCTATTAAGGATACAATAGAGATTCTTACTACGGAGGTTGAAACCTACTTCTGGAAACTAAGTAGGCATCTTTGTGATAAGATCTTAGGGTCTTTATAATAACTGAAATATTTGGGGGATTTAAGATGCTCTTTAAGTACCCATTTGAACTATGTTATCTCATTTCACTGGTAAAAACTAAAGGCAGAATTGAAAATAGCTGTTAATTATAATACTATCTTTTCTAGTAGTCTGCAGTAAAGAATTGGGTGTATACCAATAATCATTGGATGCAAGCTGGAGCTCACAGTCAGGAGGATCGGCAGATAGAGAGATCCCTTGCTCTTTCAGCATCCTGTGGAAAGGAATGCTTGGATGAGAGTGCAACTATGTGCTACAAAGTTGTGAATTCCAGGAGCGAGACTCCTACACCCTTGTTTTCTTTGAATAGATCAAATATGAGAACATCCTTGCATGGCAAGAAATGGACAGGTTGAGCTTAGGTGCTAGCCATTTACTTGAGCATTAGAAAACCAGCTGCCCAGCACTTTGACATCTTGGGGGCTGCCAGTCCCTTTGGGAGTTTAGTTTGGAAGAAGGAGAGTAGTACTTGGTCCTAACTAACTGCAAAACAGTCTAGAGAAACAGTCTGCCAAGTTTATTCACTGTGTAGTGAATAAGAGTAGAAGTGAAAGAGACAAATGGAAATCTGAAGATCAGTCAGGAGTCACCTACAAATCTATTTTGTGCAAAACATTATTTTGTTAACATTAGAAGCAGAGTTACATTTTTCCTGTAACTCTTTCTGTTCAAAACTTGGGTAATTAATTAGTACATAGAGTTGGCTGCAGGCATTACCTAGCTAAGGCTAAAATGAAGTACCCTCATAAATGGACTGATGTTCACATGGAACTCTACTCTCACTAAGGAAGTTTTGGAAAAAGTCAGAAAAGTGAGAATAGGCTAGGGTTTGATTCACAAGTTACAAGAACCAATTGTTCTATCAACAGAATAGAGGGTTAAGATGGTTCCAAATGATGATCAGGCATCTGCCCAGAGCTCGTCCAGTAGAGTTTACCTCAGCAAACCCCAGGCGAGACTGTTAATATATTGCTTTCTTTGGATAGATTTGTCTCTGGAATAGTAAGAGACTGAGCTCGGAAGTGCCAGAAGGATATAGGGAACTAGAACAGGTATGGGCTTAAAATTGTTAGAATATATTAAAAGGCAGGATACCAAAGGCAGGGAATAGAGTTTGGGGTCAAGCTGATTGTCTTTGAGATGGCACAGTCTTGAACTGGGATAGTGGTAGTGACAATGAAAAAGGAACAACAATAAGACAAACATAACAATAATAAAGTAATGAATTAACCTGTGTACATAAATTTGTGTTTTAAAAATAAAGTGAACAAACTTATTGATCAAAAAAAGTTACTCTAAACACTACAAGTGTATGAATATGTATGAATAAAAATCTCAGGAGTCTGGCTTTTCAGGGGCTATTTTTCTGCCCCCCTCCAAATGAAATAAAACCCATACATTTAGGGTACAAACTGTGAATCACCTACAAAGCCTAGCCTTAGACCAGCGCTTAATAAACATTTGCTGAGTAAGTTAATAGAATCACAAAGAACATACCTAGCACAGATAAATTGCTTATTCTGTTCCTGCCTCCCTATGTTTCCTGATTGTAAGCAAACATTGTATAAAGATGTACTTAGATGACAGATATAAAAATTACAGACATTATACAACATAAAAGTATACTTGATTTTAAGATATATCATTGTCTAAACCAATATATTTTAGCTGCCTTTTTTAAACCTATAAAAATAGGTTTTTGATGGAAAATGTATAATAACCTTTATTTGCTTTTAGTTGCTAAGTGGCAATTCCAGAGAGAGTCTCACTTTTCTCATGTTATTTTTAAAATTTCAAGAAGTGTCACCTACATTGGAGACATTTGCTAAATCTGAACTTTCAGAATGCTAGTAGGATACACTTTAATTGGATCTATAAAAGTAATTCTCCAAAGAGTGTACCTCTGACCAGTTTGCAGAAACCAATTCCGGGTTTACAGAGGAAAAAGTGAAACACTGAAAAACCGTTAACTCTTCCCTTGCTCAGCCTAATGTTGTTTGGAGGAAAAACTGAGGAATGAAGCGTTAGTAGTTCATTTGAGTGGCAATTTATTTTTTTCTCTTGGGTTGGATGAGACGTATAATCCCATGCATTTTATATGGTTTTCTCCAATGTTCCAAGGTCATGATACTATTAATGCCATGAATAGTAATATGTTCACCAGATATCGCTCACTTTAAGATTTCCGTAGTAATGGTAAACAGGGGTAGATCAATGAAATTGACACACAACTCAAAAGGATCTTTTCATTCAATAAATAATTTCAATATTCCTAGAGAATACAATTTTTTAAATCTATTTTGAGATTTTATTTTTTTTTTGCAATGGTTGTTTTTAACCAGCACTAACATTAACAAGTTAGAGAGAAACAATATTGATCTGTTATGTTTTGTGATTTGCTAGTCTTGTTTCCTGCTTATTTTGGATTTTACTATGCTCAAATCTTACCTGGTAGGAATGCAGTGGTAGACAGTTGAATAGTCAAAGGAAAGGCAATCAAAAGAAGTAAATGGCTTTGATAATCCATACCCAAGCTAATCAACCTCTTAATTTTTGAGTGTTGATTGGATTCACAGCCCGTGAAATGGAGCCCCGTGAAGTTTTTCTAACTAAACCTCAATTTAATTTTGCTTCTTGGTAAAAAACTTTGTGAAGTTTAGAAACCAAATACTAAGTTAACACCAGAGGTGACTTACGACCCAAAGCAGAGAATAGAACAAGCAGGTATCTTGGAAAACTAGCTGAGTAAGCATACTGCTTATTAGGAATGGTAGCCTTTACAACTAAGTCTCTACAGTCCTGAGGATAAATAATTTTGTTTCATGCATCATTCATGGACTAAGTTAGGTCAATAGTTTTCTCCTTTGCACTAAGATTGATAAAATTATTTTCCATAAATTTCTAATAATTTTTCTGCAACCTGTAATAATATGAATTTACTATTGGTTTTGCTTTAATTAGATTTATCTTTTTATGATTTTAAAAATAAATTTTATTAATATATGTAGATATGTATAAATAAACTAACATTAACATATATATGGGTATATATATGTATATGTGTATATATATATATATATAAAAGTGTTTTGTAAATTCTGGTGATTCTAAGGATTTTAAAATCATCATTTAAATTTGAAGCATGCTGCCTAGAAATTCTTTTTTAAATTTCTAACTTCTTTCAAATTTCTGATTCCTTAAAAATAACCATTTCATTTAATATAGATTTTAAACTGACAAATGAGCCCTAGACATTAAAAAATAGCACAGGTTTAACAAGATAAATTTTTTCAAGACATGTAAATGTCACCAGAACTCTCAAAAGGCAGTTTTGCCTTATATTATCCTGTTACATATAATGTTTTATCTATCATAGAAATAAAATTGGCTTTTCAATTTAGGTTTTTTTTTTTTTTTTTTTTTTTTTTTTTTAAGAGAAAGAGAGCAGGGGTGCGTAGGGGGAGAGGGAGAGAGAGAATCTTAAGCAGGCTCCATGCCCAGCAGGGCTTAATCTCACAACCCTGATATCACGACCTAAGCCGAAATCAAGAGTCAGACACTTAACTGACTGAGCCACCCAGGTGCCCCTTCAATTTAGTTTTTAAGCATTATGTAATATCCGTCATTACTTGGTTCCGTTTTTGTTGATTTAAATCTAATTGGGCTTTCTCTGACTGACTTATTTTGCTTAGCATAAACTTTCTGGCTCCATTCACATTTTTTGTAAACGGCAAGATTTCACTCCTTTTTATGGCTGAATAATATTCCATTATATATATATGTGTATATACATGCATACATACACACACACCACATCACATCTTCTTTATCCATTCATCAGTTGATGGACACTTGGACTGTTTCCGTAGTTTGGCTATTGTAGATAATGCTGCTATAGACATCAGGGTGCATATGTGGAATTTAAGAAAAAAAACAAGTGAGCAAAGGTAACAAAAAAAGAGAGAGAGGGAGGCAGACCAAGAAATAGACTCTAACTGTAAAGAACAAACTAATGGTTATCAGAGGGAAGTGGGTGGGGGATGGTTAAATAGGTGATGGGGATTAAGGAATGAACTTGTGATGAACACCTGGTGTTGTATGGAGGTGTTGAATCACTAAACTGTACACCTGAAACTAGCATTACACTGTATGTTAACTAACTGGAATTTAAATCAAAACTGTAAACAAATTTTAGAAATTAAAGAAGATTTTTAAAGTAAATAAATATATTTGGACTGAATGTAAGTGACCAGTGATACCAAACATGTAAAACATGGATCTGTGGGCTTCTCTCCGATCTGATTGTTCTACAGTGTTATTCTATGATTTTCCCTTTACTTTCTTTCTTGGGCTTTGGTTCATGCCATTTTCTCAATCCAAGTCCAAGTACCTGGCTCAATTTGTTGAAAGCCTTATTCCCTGAAGTCCTAAGCTTCAAGCAAGATAGCCAGAGGGTGAAGAGTTGGTATCATATTTAATAATAGTGTATGGTACATTGGGGCACCTGGGTGGCTCAATTGGTTAAGCATCTGCCTTTGGCTCAGGTCATGATCTCAGGGTCCTGGGATCGAACCCCATGTTGAGTTTCCTGTTCACTGGAGAGTCTGCTTCTCCCTCTCCCTCTGCCCCTCCCTCCTACTTGTGCTTTCTCTCTCTTTCTCTCAAATAAATTAAAAAAAAAATATATATAGTATGGTACACTTAAAGATTTGTTAAATCATGTTAAATGTTATTACCACAATTTAAAAAACAGGGGAGAGAGATTTAAGAAAGAAGAGTTGGGGATCACAGGCCGTATACATCAGAACTAAAAGCCATCCAAGACAAATGGAGTGAGGAAGAAGACACACTTCAAGTGGTGAGATTGCATGGGTGGTCAGGAACTGGGTAAGTAGAAACCACTAAAACTAGAATTGACTGAAGCCCTAGGAAAGAAAACGGGGAGAACACAGAGTATTAGAGCCAAGGCAGGGTATGAGAGTAATTTCAGAATTTCTCTGTAGCCTCCGTGCAGCTTAATGAAGTCCTGTTGAACAGGTGCTGAGGTCTTCATATATCAAGACTCTGCCAGATACTGCCTCCTAGGATTCTCATCCTAGATGTTACATCTTTAAAAAGGCTCTTCAGTATCCCCCAAGCTATAATTAATATGTTCCCTCAATACTTTACAGTATTCCCATTGTATTTTTACTTTCTAATTCAGTTCAATAAAGGTTGAGTGCCTGCAGTGTGCCAAGTATTCTGTTAGGAAATTCCTTATCAGTGTTTTATGAGTCTCCTATTCTCTCCTAAAATCACACAAGGAAAATTTTCAATGATTTGAAGATGGAAGATGGAGCCTGACTGTTTTCTGTGTCATAGTTGTTAGTATCATCGTCTTTTCCAAGCCCACAATAGACGCTTAAAGTCCAGGAGTTTTTTTTGCTATCCTACATGTGGAGTGGGGGTTCTTTGCTAGGATTCAAGTTTTTTAGATGTGCTATTCTGCTACCATACTCTCCTAACTCTGGCCACTTCCTTGGAGACCAGTCAATGCCTGTATTACCAAAGGGACTTACAGACATCTCGTTCTCCATCCGGGCATCCTTGCCTTACTGCTTTCCACTCCTGGATATCTGACATAATCTCCTCAGTGGTTTTAGGCTGTTTATAAATGACAGGTTTCTTCAGCTGCTTCCACTTTCTACCAGACAGTATATCCTTGGGGAAAGAATTACTAAACTAGATTATTTCAGTAAGATAGGAAAAGGAAAAGAGAAAATATATCTGAAACTCTCAAAAATTTACTTACCAGTCTAAAATGTAAGACAGTGACTATTGAACAAGTGACTATTATTGATAAGAAAAATGATTGTGATTATAACTACCAATTATACTTAGAGGATTTATTCCTCAAAAATAAACAAGCATACTAATATTTGACTACATTTATGTTTATCACAGTATCACTTTTTTGAGAAAATAAGTGAAATCAACATTAGTGCTCAGCAATGGAGGGGTGGCGAAATAAAGGATGTTGTATCTGTGCAAGAATGTACTACATGTGTACATACATGGGTGTTAAAATGATGTTGATATTGATATGAGAAGATTTGCATAATAGATACTTACATACAAAATACAGGTTACGGGGGCGCCTGGGTGGCTTAGCTGGTGTAGTGCCAGACTCCTGCTTTTGGCACAGGTCATGATCTCGGGGTCCAGAGATTGAGCTCCATGTCAGACTCTGCTCAGCGCAGAGTTTGCTTGTCCCTCTCCCTCTGCTCCTCTCTCTCTCTGTCTCTCTCTCTCAAATAAATAAAATCTTAAAAAAAAAAAGGTTACAAAGAACTTGAACAACAGATACATCCCCAAAATTTACCAATGGTGATGACTAAATAATCTAGTTGGTGGGAATTCAAGAGTTTTCAGCTTTACTTTTACTTTTTATTCACTTCACTTTTTTCATTTTTTCCAAGGAGTGTGTATTTCCTTTTAACTATGAAAATAAAGCTAAAAAGAACTATTTTGAATTTCAAAAATATCTAATTGCTTTCATCTACTAAATGTTTACTGTGTCAGTCACTTAGGTAGGCATTTTACATACATCATTTCTGTTCTTCTCGCCAATCCTTAAAAATAGGTATAAGTTTTTTTTTCCTATTTTCATTCTTTGTTCTTAGAAGAAGGAAATATTAATCAGATTGACAGATGGAAGAGCCCTGGTTCTTACTCAACAGGACTACTCTATGGTAACAGGCTCCATTCTCATGGGCAGTCTATCTTTCACCCTATCCATGTGGTTAGGTGAAGAAAATCTACCTCCCTCAAAGGCTTTTCTTCCCTGTTCTCTTTGATTAATATCTTAGTATGCTTGTCATTGATGTTAATTTGGGTAGAATGTAGTGATGGAGTGAGATCAAAAAGACTAAGCCTGGAATGAGAAGAAGAAATCTGAATTTTAAAAATGGTAACTCTTGAGGAATTGCCACACAAATTGCTGGATCAGATTTTCTGGAATTCTTTTGTATTCATTTCCCAACAAGATTAGAAATTTCTCATGAAAGCAGTACTATGTTAGGTCTAAACCTTTGGCAGCACGTTTCATACCATTTTTGGAATAACATTCCTTTTTTTTTTTTAAAGATTTTATTTATTTATTTGACAGAGAGAGGGACAGCCAGTGAGAGAGGAAACACAGCAGGGGGAGTGGGAGAGAAAGAAGCAGGCCCCCAGAAAAGCATGGAGCCCAATGTGGGGCTCGATTCCAGAACCCTGAGATTATGCCCTGAGCCGAAGGCAGACGCTTAACGACTGAGCCACCCAGGTGCCCCTGGAATAACATTCCTTAATAAGGTATCATTCACTCATTTAGTGTGCATGTGAGTAAAGTTCTGCTGATTTGGGAATCAGACAAGACAACAACTGCACAAGCAATGAGACAGAGTGTGATAAGAGTTTGTGTTTTATCTGCTGATTTTTAATGCCATTGAAATAGATTTTTGAAGTTTTATTGAGATTCTTTTGCATTTCTTTTTCCTTGCAATTTGATGCCAAATTATTTTCATGTGTCTTGTGAACATATTATGTTACTATAATTTTCTCCTAAGTAAACACTTAGCTAATAAATAAATAAGAAAATAACTTCTATGAATTTAAAGATAATCAGGATCATCAATCCTTTCATGATCAAGGAGCTAATAACTAATGACCTTTAATATTTTATAAACATAATATTGTTTATGAGCAGATCCTCTAGATAGCAGTAAAGATAAAAAAGTTAAGTAGTCAACATTTATTGGTGAAGCATCCATTGAGTCATTAGAATTATAGCCTGTCATGACAGAACCATCCTGAGGTTGAGAATTCTGTTCACTTGGTTTTCAATAATAGAGAGGGAGATCATTCACTTGACTTACATAGCTTCTTTTACTTCTCTAAGGCTTTTCAGTCTTTACTATCTAAGGCTAAATTTGTGTTGTACTTTATCTTTTAAAAAACAGTATTTTTTTCATAATACACAGTTCGATTTTTGTATACCTGGTTATCAGTTTTGCTAATAATAGTACCTCTTCTTTGTACTTTGCCCCTTTCCTACTCCATGAGGTTCTGATGGCACTGTTACTCACAAAAGTAAGTGAGTTGTGTAGAAGAATTGTAACATTACTGAAGTCTGGGTGTAATCGGAATGAGTAAATAACCTAAGATGAGTGAGTTAGAAGCTTTTGATGAAATATCATATACAGACACTGAGAAATAGAAGATAAGTTCATGGATACTGTCTCAATAATGTCCTCTGCCAAAGAGAAAACATCTACCTTTAGTGGAAAAGAATGAGGAAACTACAGAGAGAAGTGAAGCTGACAAATTCAGAGAATTGATAATGTTTGATTACTTGATATCTGACATAGGTACCACCCCTTACCTTTCCAGTTAAGAGAATTAGTACATTTCTTTTTCATGTCCTCATCGAACTTATTATAGTTTATGGAGGAAAGAGATATATTATGTCATTTAATTCTTCTCAATTTTATCATGTTGACACCAGTTTCTCCATCTACCACTGAGGAAGCAGAAGTTTGTGATATGCCTTAAGTCATATGGCTGGTAAAGACTAAACCAGGAACTAAAACTGTGCAGTGCCTTTCTCCACTATGATATTCTGTTTTTCCTAGTCCACTGCTTCTTAATTTATATCTCTATGCATTTATTGAAAAAAAAATGGAGCTTATCTACCTGCCACCATCTGTATCCTTCCTTCATTCTTTTAATACAGATGAGTTCTCTAAGTACCACTCTGAGACCAGCCCCTCCATTTATACCCAGGATCCCTTTTTTTCTTGTCTATTAATGACCTTGTTTTAATAATTTTCCTCTTTCTCTTCTATTTTTCTTCTCTCTCTGTGGGATCATTTTCTTTTCTTTCTTTCTTTCTTTTTTTCTTTTCTTTTCTTTTCTTTTCTTTTCTTTTTTCTTTTTTTAAGATTTTATTTATTTATTTGACAGAGAGAGAGACAGCCAGCGAGAGAGGGAACACAAGCAGGGGGAGTGGGAGAGGAAGAAGCAGGCTCCCAGAAGAGGAGCCTGTTGTGGGGCTCGATCCCAAGGCTCTGGGATCACCCTGAGCCAAAGGCAGATGCTTAAAGACTGTGCCACCCAGGCACCCCTGTGGAGTCATTTTCAATCAGAGCACATTAAGTGTCATTATTCTCCATTATTTAACACACACACACACACGCACACACACACACTTTCTCTTTACCTCCCTTTCCGCTTTAGTTATTGACTCATTTAACTGCTCTTTGTTAGAAGCAGATTTTCTCATAAATTATCTATACTGACTGCATCTAGTTTTACTTCTTCCATTTTTCTTAAAACCATTGTATTCAGGCTGTTCTCTTTTACTCCAGTGAAATTTCCTTGTCTAAGTCCAAAGTCTTCCCATATTGCTAAGTTCAGTGGTCATTTGTCAGTTCACATTAACTTATCATTGACGTTTGACACAAATAATTGTCTTTTCCTTGAAATTCCTTCTGTAGTTGGCTTCCAGTTGACTATACTCTCCTACATTCCTATTTCGCTGGTAGCTTTTTCTCAGTCTCCTTTACCAGTTTTTCCTCATGTGGTCAACCTTCTAATGACAGAATGATTCAGGGCTCAGTCCTTGACAATTTCTCTTTTTCTGTGCTCCCTTATTTGATGATCTCATTTCATCTTAGAGTTTTAAATTATGTATCTGCAATAGATTATAGCATTGCACTCAGTTCATTCTGTCTCTGTAACAAGATTTCACATTTTCCTTCTTGCAGTGTGACTAACATTGAACTGTGCCTCCTCCTTGTAGGTGGAATTACACCACTACTCCTTTCTTTGGCTTGGTCATGTGGTTGACTGGGTTAGGACAATGAAAATGTGAGTGGAAATGACAGTACGCCAGGTCTCTACAAAAGCTTTATATGTTAATACTCTTTCTCTCATTTTGTCGTATAAAACAAGACTGGTGTATCCTAGAAAGGATTCTTCCTTCAGGCAGGATGCTAGAATAAGAAAACAAAAACCAGAGTGCAGCATGAAGCCCATATAGCAACCAAGAAGTAATGTGAGTGAGAAATAAATATTTGTTGTTGCAACTGCGTGAGATTTGGGGAATAGAGTTGTTACTGCTGCAGAGCTAACCAAAATGCCATCTATGTGCTAATGACTCCCTAATTTCTACTTCTAGCCCAGCCTATTTTTATACTCCCAACCTACACGTCCAAATGTTTACTCAGCATTTTTATTTAGATGACTAGTAGACTTCTCAAACTAACATATCCAAAGCCAAATTCTTGCCTTTTTCCTGACATACTCCCAGCCCTTTCCCCGTGGATGCCACCCTTTCACTTGCTCCAGCTGACAAAACATGGGATCATCCTTGATTCTTTTTATCATCATTCCCACATTCCACTCAGGAAATCATTACCTCTACTTTGAAAGTATATCCGTAATTCTGCCACTTCTCACTACTGCCATTGCTACTGTCCTACTCTAAGCGACAATTATTTATTACGTGGATTTAAAAGAACTTCCTTCCTTCACCCTTATTCCTCCATAGCATCTTTTCACACAGCAGTCATATTTTGAAGTCATAATTGAAAATTGCCTTTCTTTTGCTCAGTACTCTTTATTGGATGCCTGTCTCATTCAGAGGTAGGCCAGAATCTTTAAAATGGCTTATAAATCCCTACCTGATCTTGTCTCTTATTTCCTCTCTAATTTCAACCTACTTTCTCACTTGTTTACTTCATCTAATCTCACTGGCCTCTTTATTTGTTTATGGAATACATGAAGATCACTGTGCTCTGAGGATTTTTTTACTTGCTTTTGCCTCTGTCTTTTCTTTCAGTTAGCCACATGGTTTACTGTCTCACTTCCTTTAAGTCTCTGCCCAAATACCATCTTTTCATTGAGGCCTTTTCTTCAATACCCAGTTCTAAATTACATATACTCATTGTCATCCGCATGCCCATTCCCTTTGTTTTTCTCTTTAGAATTTACTGTTCATTACATTGTAGGACTTACTTTGTTGGTTGTTTTCTTTCCCCACTCCATTAGAATGTATGCTGTAAGACTACAGAAATCTTTGTCTGTTTTGGTCCTTTTTATATCCACAGTAGTCTAAACATATAGTAAGTTCAATAAATACCTGTTAAATGAATATGTTGAGCTTTTTTTTTAGATACTCTCGTATATGTTGTTATGAACTGAATGTTTATGTCCCCCCAAAACTTATGTTGAAGCCTTAACCCCTAATGTGGTGATAGGATTTGGAACCTTTGCAAGGTAATTACATTTATATGAGATTATGAGGGTGGGACCCCCCATGAAGGATGAGTGTGTCCTACAAGAAGAAGAGATCAGATCTTGCTCTCTCTCTTAACATGTGAGGGCGTAGTGAAAAAGCAGCAGTTTGAAGCCAGGAAAAGGGCTCTTACCAGGAACCAAATTGGCAAGCACCTTGATCTTGGACTTCCCAGCCTCCAGAACTGTGAGAAATAAATGTCTGTTGTTTAAGCTACCTAGTTTATGGTATGTTGTTAGAGCAGCTTAAAAAAATTAAGACATAATACCTTCTTCAACTCTGATGAAACTTCAGTCTTCTACGTTACCAAAATGCTTGAATTTCAGAAAAAGATTACTTCCAAATCAGTATGAAACAGAGATGTGAAATATCAGAGATTTCCTGAAAACTCTTGATTATCAGTCATGTAACATTAAGTAAGCTATTACATGACCTTCTTTCAGCCCAACAGATGGATTTCCTTGTGCACAGGAACAAGGGCCTCTTAACAGTAGGATAATTATATTAGATTCATGTTTTTTCCCCATGTTTTTTGGGGCATCTGGGTGGCTCAGTTGGTTAAGCATCTGCCTTCGGCTCAGGTTGTGATCCCAGGGTCCTGGGATCGAGCCCCACGTCTGGCTCTCTGCTCAGCCAGGAGTCTGCGTCTCCCTTTCCCTCTGCTCCTCCCCCTGCTTGTGCTTTCTCTCTCTCTCAATTAAATAAATAACGTCTTAAAAATTTTTAAAATTTTTTTAATACGCATCCAGTGGAAAGGCATAAATGGTAAGAGAAAAGTGGGATGTTGACTTAAAATAAGGTTGATTAGAACTACCTTATTGCCATCTCTTGCAGATTATTTTCTTTTTAACATGTAGGTTAAAAAGAGATAAACTGTTTATAGCACTTAACTTTAAACTAGCTATTAGGTAGTGATCAAGAGAAACCCTGGATATGTTGGACAGAATTCTTGGAAATCCTATTTTGCTTTTGTAAGATCTAGGTAAGGGGTGTGGCTCATATGTTTCTCACTCCTTCTGGGTGGATGGAAAAGTCCAGGAGCTTATTTTATTATTCGGTTTCCAGCTGCTGAAATAAAATGGTTGAAGAAAGGAGACAGAAATCCAAGAGATGTTATTCGTCTTATCTTTCTTCTCTATAACTATTCAGAACCAGATTCAGGAGAGGCTAATATTTCTTGATCTTCTCTTCTCTTCATTCCCATTGCCAAGTACATTAAATTTTTAATCATTTCCCACTGAGTTTATTTCAACACTGCTCATCTTGATATGGGGTCTGCCCCTTTTCGTATTGTGCATACAGTTATTTCTTCTGTAACCTGTGTATCATCAGACTACTCTCCAGCTTAAAATTCTTTAGTGGACCCTCATGACCATTAGGATCTAATTCAAATACCTTAGCAGGAAATGGTAAAATAAGTCCAAAAAAGTTGTATTTTTTGCCATCATGCCATCATTATTTTGCTGGTTCTTTTTTTATATCACATGCATATTCTTTTAAAACTTTCTTTCTCGGGGTGCCTGGGTGGCACAGCGGTTAAGCATCTGCCTTCGGCTCAGGGCGTGATCCCGGCATTATGGGATCGAGCCCCACATTCAGGCTCCTCTGCTATGAGCCTGCTTCTTCCTCTCCCACTCCCCCTGCTTGTGTTCCCTCTCTTGCTGGCTGTCTCTATCTCTGTCAAATAAATAAATAAAATCTTTAAAAAAAAAAAAACTTTCTTTCTCTCTCCCTCTCTTTTTTTTGGTCTCCTGCTTTTCTAATGCTGCAAGCGTGGGCTTTGCCGCTCTGCTTAAGGTAGTCTTTCACTGCCCCGTACTCTTACAGAACCAAGGGCATATGCTTTTCAGTCCGTCTACAATTGTCTGTTGTCAGTTTTCTCCAGTAGGCTATAAGCTTCATGAAGTCAGATGTATGCCTTAGTCACTGTTTTAGCTCCAGAGCACAGGAAAATACACAACAGTACTAATACACAGCAGTACTAATACACAACAGTACTAATACACAACAGTACATATTTAGGTGTGTGTTCTTTCATTTAAATAAATATTCTATCTTTTATAAAATTGGCATTCTCACCTTTTGACATGGATTTGAAGTTAATGTTGGCCATTGTTCTGCTTTGTATTTGAATTTTCCACCACCATCAGTCCTCCTCGAACACCTCAGATAGCAGGGATCTCACTACCTTACAAGAAAGTTTGTTTCCTTTCAAGATAGTTTTATAATCGTGTTTATAATTGTGTTCTTTGTGTTGAGCCAAAATCTACCTCTAAAGTTCTTTTCTAATTTGTCTTACTTTTGCCCCATTGAACCCCATTCACTGTTCTTGAAGACATCATAAATAATAGAAGGTTTTGGCCCTTCATGTGTCTTGCTGCTGTAACAGGTTTTACTTTGTATGTGGAGAAAAAAGACATTATTCCGGAGCTTCCTATTACACAACTATACATAATGCCGGTGGTTGTTCATTGCAACATGACCCAATTAGACAAAAGCATTTAAACAACATATTATCATTGGACAGTGAAAGATTATGCTAGTAAAAGTAGTGCACAGAAATGTGCAAATGTACTTCAGGGAAATGTGGAATTCTAAAAACTGGGTATTATGCTTTCCATGATGAAAGATTTTAAAGTCATCCTAAAGTACAGTGACTTTTTGCTATTGCATTAGAACACCAGACTGAATAGAGATGATTCTTTTAACAATATGTGACTATAACACTAAAATTTGTCTCCAGAAATCTTGATAATCTGGTTTGCAAAATACAGTCTTATAAGACAGGCTTTTCATAACATACTGGGAGTCATATTTGTGCTTTCCTATAAAGAATATAACTTGTCTTTTCTTAGTCGTTATCTTAAGTAATACTGAAGAATCTGACTAGCAAACCTGATATGCTTGCAGTTTAAGTATCAAGCAGTATCACATATGATGTCTACACTGTAGTTGAAGTAACAAATCAGAATACTAAGACTTAGAGAAACCTAATTTTATTTCAGCAATATGGGAACATCAGTTATCTATTTGAAAATTAAAAGGTGCATCTTTATTTATATTTAAAGGAAACGTAAGCTGTCTTCTTATATGGTGCTTTGTGTTTCTGAGTGAATGACTTGCAGTGTGAATTGAATAGTGAAAATGTAAATTTTACATTTAATCAAATCTCTGATACATTTAAATTGTTTCTCTTTTGAAGAAGCAGAATTAGCCCTAGGAAAAATGTCCCTTTACCACCCATAAGAGGGCTTATTATCAGATACCATCTTTACCCACCAACAATAAAATTTGAGGGGAGGAGAGGTATAGGTAAAAAATTTTGAGCTTTCAAAATGGATAAAGATATGAAAGAGGAGCAGGGTGTATAGCATAGAAAGGAAAAAAAGAGTAGGTAAAGTGCATATAGCCATCAGTACCAACAAATGATACTTTACACTTGGGTTTAGGGGAAATAGACAAGCCTACCAATGGAAAAAGGGTAAGGCAGACATCACCTTTCCTTTCATCCAGTACTTCACTTTGTACCATAGTAAGACTATCTACAAAAGATTTAGAGTGGAAAGGTGGTGGTATGCATGAAAAATTAATAAAACGAGAGCACTGAAGCACTACTGAGTATAATCAGACAGGAAGTTGGTATAATTTCCCTGAATTTGAGGCAAGTTCAGGCAAATTTAAAATCCAACACAGAATCGTTTAATATATGCATGAATAGAAGAACCAAGTCCTAAGATAATGAGCTATAAATGTGTTACTAGCCCAGGCAAGTAAGGAAGATGGTGTTTTCAAAGAAAATCACTTGCAAAAATTGGATGCACCTTCAAGAAGCAAATAACAGCTGTTTGAAAACATTAAAAAGGTGAACCTCTTGACTGAGAAATAACCACAGAAAAATATAACCTAACTAATTCTGTATCCGACTTTCTACAAGGAAACTGTTAATGAGCCATACATGGATTCCTTAAAAGCCAGAGCATGAGAGCAGAAACCCATATCAACCCAAAGAGAACAATAGAAGGAAGGAGTTATGAGAGCACATTTCCAGTTACTATAGGCTTCTCCAGATCATAAAATTCAATTTAGTCAGTGTCTGACTGAAACATCTCTTAGTTCGGACTGTTAAAACAAATAGCATGCACTGGGTAGCTTATAAACAACAGTTCTGGAGGACAGAAGTCTGAGATCAGAGTGCCAGCATGGTCAGGTGAAGGCCCTCTTTTGGGTTTCAGACTGTGGACTTCTCACTTGTCTTCCTGTGTCCTCACATGGTGAACAGGGCTAGAGATCTCTTTGGAGCCTCTTTTGTAAGGCACTAATCCCATTCATAAGGGCTCCACCTTCAAGATTTAAGCACCTCCGAAAAGATCCAGTGTGTCAAATACCATTACCTTTGGGGGGTTAGGATTTCAAAATAGAGGGGAAGGGGGAGGCACAAATATTCAGACCATAGTAACATTCCTCTAGATAAAAGTCTTAAAGAAGCAGGTCGTAGACTGAATATGGCCTCAGATGTGTTTTGTTTGCCCTGCACCTTATTTAGAAACTAAATCTACTCTTAAAAATCAGGATATTTCACATACATAACTTAGATATTCAGCTCCTCTTCTTTAAAAATGAGACCTGGAACTACAGCTCAGGTTCCAGCAAGGCACAAAAGTCAAGTAAATTAAAGAACATTATTTCATTAGTTCACCATGGTTTCCAACATAGCCTGTTTCCCCCAACACTAAAGCTTAAAAAAGAAAACCATGGGTTTTCTTGTAGTAGTAGAGGAATATTTCTCTGTGCCCTTACTCAGAATGGAAAATCAAATCAGCTTACAAGTGGACATTGTATTTACTGTGTTTTAAGAAAACGAAGAATACATATATTTTTGTTGAAGTGTAAAAAATGTCTACCTGATTCATAAGAAACCTTCAGCCCATTTGCCACTTTTCTATTATTTTGCTAGCTCCTGGGACATGTAAGTCATGCCTTGTGCTTTACATTCAAAAATTTTAAAAGATGTTTTTAAAATCTTATTTAAAGCTCACCGCACAAACTCCTTAGGTAATTTGGTTTCGTAGAGTCTCTGCTTATAAGAGATAGGTACCCTGCATACTGCACTAAGTAGGCATTAGCAGTAAATCATCCTGTGAGATTGGACAGTATGATTTGAATATCTGCAGCCTTAACAATCCACATAAGTTGCTGGATAAAAAAAGGAATTTTTTGAGGATAAAGATCAGGTACTAGATTGTGATCACTCCACTTAAACACCTAAAATAGCTGTCTGTTCTGTTCCTTTTTAAGTGAAAAATGCATTTTATTGTTTTGAATTTTTTCTGTGTCAACATTTCTGAAATTTATCTAATAATGAATACATTTGATGTATTTAATGTACATTTAATGTGGCAGTATTTTATTTTTAAATCTGTAAATGTTATTAAGTTGATAGCATATAAGCAAAGAGGAAATTAAGTAATACTGCCTTAATATATACTTGAAGATCCTAAATAGTAAACAAAAATGTTAAAGATTCTGGCATAGTAGCAATTCGAAAAGGAAAATAGTTTTGGAAGGGTAATCTTTCAGATCACTTAAACTGAATCATGTAAGTGGTTGCTTATTCCCTGAGTGAAGCTGACCTGAGTGTGTTGTCATTGGATATATTATAAATTCTAAACTATATTCTGTCTTCTTTATTATCCTACAAGAGTTTGAATTACCTTCCTCGTGTTGTAAAGTTATATTCAGGGTACATGAAGAGATTTAGATATACTTAAGTAAAACCTAGGTAGGGAATCAGTTTGTTGCTGAAGTCATTAGTCATCTTTTTGTTTTGTGTTTATATGTAAATGCATATATGTTTATATATACACATATATAGATGTAACTTCAAATACAAATGAATTTGAATTCTGTGGTGGTTTCATCCCTAGTCCATATAATTGAAACTTTGATTTTTTATTCAAGAAATCATATAGAACAGAGACTCTGTATCTGCCTTGTGCCAGATCTCCTGCCTCTTAAGTTCATAAATTATGATTTGGCCGGGATGGGGAGATAATTATGTAAGTACATAAAGTCTGACTAAATAAGGACTTAAATTTGGTTGAATTATGATCATGTTAATGAAATCTGATAGAAATGGTCAGGAGCAGGATAAGAGACCTTATTTTGTACGTGAAGGTTTCAATGTTGTAGTTCTCTGGAAAATATATCAAAGAAAATTTTAGGACCAACTAGTCCACTTGGGTCACTGTTGGTAGCAATAGGAGTCTATAATTGAGTGTGCTGTAAAACCATCTAACATAAAGAACACACATGCACACTGCCCCCCCAACACACACACAAATGGGAAATGTCTTTCCTTCTAAGTTCATGAAGTTATACCTTTTTAAAAAGGAAAATTCATACAAGGTATTTCATAAATATATATTTTATATAAATATTTTATATTACATGTAGCTATTATATGTGTATATATAGCTATTGTGTGTATATGCATATAATGTGTGTGTGTGTATTTCCATTTAACTGAAAAGACATGTACAAACTGTGACGCATAACACTCTTCTTACTCCCTCATTTCCTTATCTTCTCCAGTATGACCCCATATCTGGATTCCTGTCTCGACTTAGCTCTATTAGAATTCATTCATTCAGCAAATGTTTACTGAGAACTTTTATATGTAAGATATTCCACAGGAGCTAGGAATTCAAATATGAATAAAAGAGTTCCTAATTTTTTTTTAAGATTTTATTTTTTTATTTATTTGACAAAGAGAGCAAGAGAGCACAAGCAGGGGGAGCAATAGAGGGGAAGGAGAAGCAGGCAACCCACCGAGCAGGGAACCTGATGTGGGGGCTCCATCTGCTGGGATCATGAAGGCAGACGTCCAACCATCTGAGCCACTCAGGTGCCCCAAGTTCCTGTTCTTAATAAGTTTACTATTAAGTGGGGAAAAAAAGGCAAGCATTGTTAATAAAGTTTGATATATGCAATTATAGAGCTAAGACCCCTTTTGTTCTCTGCTGGGCACCATATTCCATTGTCACCTATTTCTCCTGTCATTAAACCTCCTAAAAGTCATTTCTCCTTAGACCACAACAGTTATTATTATCCTTATTTACATATGAGGAGAATGAAGCACAGAAAGTTTGCTGCCTGGCTAAGGTCACATAGTTAATCAAGTTGCAGAGCTGATACTAGAATTTCCTGGATCCTGCACCCAGGATCACACTGTTCCTATAGTTATTTTCAGTCTCACAAATGTGGTTTTAAAAAATATAGACAATAGGCAGATAGATGACAGTCGTGATTAAAGAGAATGGTATGGTGCTCTAATGGATGATGGGATTTTTAGGCCTCTTGTAATTCACTCTTCTCAACAACTTCTGACCTATAGTTAGAATTTCTGATTTCTCCTGGGCTCTCTTGATTTTTAATTCTTCATACTTCCAAAGGTCTGAGAAGGGCATAACAAAAAACAATTCATCATGTTGGCCAGTAGCGATCCATATTTCCCTGGGGCAAAGCAATGAACCTTTGAGTTTCAAACAGCTTGGGATATCAAGTCCAAACATTCAGATTCAGACATAAAACCAAAAGGAATTAATAGCCTCTGAAAAATGTATTCTGAGCCTTAATTCTTTTCTTACTTCCTCAGCAAGAAACAGTGTTACCGTAACACATACAGGAACAGTTCAGCAATCTCCCCTGTCCTGGGACCAGGAGAACACAGTAGTAATGACTGACCAATTAAAGCAATATAATCTATATGTGGAAGGAAGAGGAGACTGTGTATTTAGTGAAGGCCATTTCTAATGTGCCTCTGGAAGCTGTGCCAGCTCTTTAATGGATACCTTGGCTGCATGAAAACAGCAGGAAACTATTTTGCACTCCAGATGCTACCATTTCGGTGGCCCCCTGCTACTGGTTCTGCTGACAAGTACACATATAAGTAAGGGCTATTTTTCAGAGAGCTCTGGCTTCTGCTGGCATAGCATCCTTTTTAAAGCCTTTTCTACTCACTTAAAAAGGCTCTAAGAAAGAGCTGAGGCCCTGCTAAGAGAACACTTACCTTGATATGTAGCTCACCTGCCTTCCAAGAAGTTTTCTTGTGTTTGATTTGCAGGCATCTTAAGTGACCGAGAAATTAAGGGTCAGAGTAGTTTTAAAGGTCAAAAGGAGAAGGAATTCCCTAGCCCAGTTGGAGGGCATATTCAACTGTAATTTGCTTCTGTATATACTCACTGGTGTGATTCTGAGTTCTCTTTTAGGCATCCGGACACATCAAAAAGCTTTTCTCATATTTTTTTGTTTCTCTCAGCTGACTTTTGAATAATTTCCTCAGATTTCACGTATTGCATGGTGCACTGGGTGTTATACGCAACTAATGAATCATCGAACTTTACATTGGAAACCGGGGATATACTGTATGGTGACTAACATAATATAATAAAAAAAAAACATTAAAAAGTTTCCTCAGATTTACTTTCTTGTTCAGTAATTCTCTCTTCAGTTGTGACTGCCATTAAACACATTGATTGGATTTTTAATTTTAATTATATTTTTAGAAATTCTACTTGGTTCTTTTTCAAATCTTAGTCATTCTTTATAGTTACTTACAGAATATATTCTCAGGCTTTAAAAAATTCTTTGAATGTAATAAATATGTTTATCTTAGAGTGTGTCTCTGATAATTCTATTATCTGAAATACTTGTAAGTCTGTTTATTTTACTATTTCTTCTGGATCTTGCCCTTGGTGCCTTGTTTCCTTTGTAATTGGTACTTTCTCAATGAACTGATCATTTTCCTTAGATTTTTAATTGTGGAATCCTCTGAGATCTGGGATAGAAGTGTGTTCTTCTGGAGAGGATTTACATTTACTTCTGTAAGTCTAAGATCTCTAAATTATATTCTCAACTTGAGGGCTTTCAGTCTACCAAGGCAGTGTGAAATTGGGCTGTAAAATCTGCAGGAGGGCTGGTTGGTGGTTCCAAAATTGTAATCACCGTTTTTAACCAGTGTTCTACAGGCAGTTTCAAGGTTTAAGATAATTAGTTTTCTTGCAGTTTTCTACGGAGTGGGTTATTTCTGGTCTACCCTTTCCCTAAAGATATAACCCTTTGGAATCTTAGTAATAAGAAGATAGGTTTCCTGCCTTGGACAAGTTTGGGTTTTGGTTACTAGCTTCACAGTGAAATCATGGAAACTTTGTAGTTCAAGTTCATTTTTTGAGGAAAAGATCTCAGAATAAATGCTGGTTAAAACTGCTGCATTGTCCAGGTTCCACTATCACTGAACTTCTGCTTTGAGAATATACAAACTTCCATATGTCCTGCCACATTACTTCAAATAGAAATCTTAATCAGAAACACACTAGGAAGGCGATTTGGACCCATGCATAGCTACTCTTATAATTTACTTTTTTTCTGAGGTAGAATGTCCCTTTATTCTTTTCTCCATGTAATTTCAGCTTTGTTACCTACACTTCTGGAGATTAGAAATATATGAAACTTTGATCAGTTAAAAAAACCACACAGACTGTCTGCACATTTAGGTACTTGACAGTATGTAGAGACATGAATCGACTGTTATGTAACTCCTGCCCGTATATGGCCAAGATAATGGTTGAGACCAACTTTCCAAGCGCTATGCAACTACCACTTGTCTAGGTTTTCTATGCTCTATGACTCTCAGTTTGGAACATTGGGAAACAGTGTATCTATACTAGTTTATCTTAAATTGCTATAAACAAATTTTTACCAAACTTTGAATAAATATTACCTCAGTTTCTATAAAATAGTACTATAAAAATGGTTATATAATGAAATTACAATGAAATATTATACTTACAAATAAAATCCAAAATCCCTTTGAGTTCTATAATGTTCTGTATTACTGGCTCCTTGTCAACCTTTTCTAACTTACCTGTTGCTAGCTTCTCTCTAGTTCACAATGCTTCAGACACACTGAGCCTCTTTCAGTTTCTACTTCAGGGCCTCTATGTATGCACCTTCTTCTTAGAATTTCTTTTTCCCTCTCTTACTACAGTATTTCTTTCTGATCATTGTATTGTCTCACCCTAAATGTCTTTTCCTCAGGGAAATCTTTCCTGCCTACGGAATTAACATTACTCTTCTATCGCCATTTTTATAATACTTAGCATTTTTATAGAATTTATCATTTAGTGTAATTATAAAAGATTGTGATTGTTCAATGATTTGCTCCCCCACTGAGCTTTGTAAGCTCTATAAGGGCAAATACATTTTTTTACTTCCATTTCAATAAATACTCAAATTTATAAATAATGGCATAACATAAAATCTTCTTACTTTTGTCTGCTCTAAAATGAAGATAATAACTAACTTCCATGTTTTCTGATGGAAGTTAAAAGAGAATAAAATATAGATGTAAGAAGTGGATTCTAAAGTAGACAAATATTCACTAAACGGCATGCAATGTACTCCACCACCACCAGGAAACAAATATGTATGCTTCAGTAAAATTCCAAATGATGCATGTCATAGACCTAATTTGTTGCTTTTAAGTAGTTGAAACAATAAATGAGGGAATAAAAAGATCTCTCTCAGAACACTTTGAGTTGATAACAGAGGAATGAGTTAGAATTTCCTATTATGAGAAAGAACTCAGTGAAGAGAAGGAATGAGTTTCCAGAAACCAGTGGAAAACCACATGTAACTAGAATGCAGAAAGTGAATAGATTTGTGTGAGATGTTCCTGATTAAGTGAACAAGGATCATAAAAACCTTATAATAGGTTGTTGTTATGAACTGAATGTTTCTATATCCCCAGGATTCATATGTGGGAGCCCTAGTTGCCAGTGTGACTATTTCTGAAAATAGGGCAAGTGAGGAGATGATAAAGGTTAAATCAGTCGTATGGGTGGGTACCTCATGTTCTAGGGCTGGTGCCATGTAAGAACAGAAAGAAGACACTGAGCTTGCTCAAACTCCTCCATGTGAAGATAACAAAGAGGCAGCCATTTCCAAGCCAGGAAGAGAGTTCTCAACAGAAAATGAACCCTGCCAGATCTTGATCCTGAATTTTCCAACCTCAGAACTGTGAGAAAATAAAATTGTGTTGTTTCCGCCATGCAAGCAATGCCATTTTTTTTATGGCAGCCCAAACAACCCAGGCAGTCATGTCAAAGATGTTAGTCTTTATCTTAAAAGCCATATATTCCAATGTCTAGTGATTATGTGACCACTAGAGGCAGCTTATTAAATATATAAATACAGGTGATTTATTTTTGTTCCTTAAAAAAAAAAGAAACTGTTGTGTGGTATTGTGTCCTGACCTAAAACAATTTGGCTTTTCAACCATTGGTCAGTTCATTTTGGTAAATATTTGTATACTCTAGTAGTTTGAGTAGGTTGTGTGCATAACGGGTCTTGATATTAGATGGTATTATGATGAAAGAAATTCTTAGATGTATTTTGTTAAATGTATGGAATTAAGTAGAAAGAAAGTACAAGAACATAGGTTCAGAAACTGTTCTAAGGCATTTTACACACTTCTTACATTAAAACAAGTCTTTCTAATGGCAGGAGCAGCCAGATAGTCGAATCAGATAACAGAATTCTTTGTACAGTGGAGAAACTTAGGACCAATAGTACTCTAGATCCAAAGGCTATTCCCAGTGTATCAGGCTGCCATGCCTACCAGAGTCTCAGTGTTTATTTATGCAACAGCATTGGGCCTGGTAAAACCTTTCTAGTTAACCATGTATCTTGAATACTAGTCATCGATAAAAAATTATTTCTAACATCCCTTAGGTTAATTAACAAACCTTCTGATTTATATTTTTATAGTTAGGTTTCTGGTGCATATGTAACCTTTCCTGAAGTGTGGATGTCTGGTTAGTGTACTTTAAATTCTAACAATCCCTTGACTGAAAACTAAGGTTAATTTATTCACACACATATCATACTATTTGTATTGAAATATTTTAAAAGTAAATCATCAAAGAGTATAACAAAGGTTCTTCAGTATTGATATGATACAGTCATGTTTCTACATATAGAACATCAGTTGTGAAAAATGATTCAATGTAAATATATTGGTAATGCAATAAATCACTTTAACAGAATGAAGGATAAAAATCATATTGTCATCTTGATAGATTTAGAAAAAGCATTTAACAAAATTCAACATCTTCTCATGATTAAAGAAGAAAATCAAGAAAGTGGATATAGAAGGAATATGCCTCAAAATAATAAAGACAATACATGACAAGCCTACAGCTAACGTACTCAACATTGAGAGGTTGAAAGTTTTTCCTCTAAGATTATGAATAACACAGGAGTGCCCACTCTCACCATTCATATTCAACATAGTACTGTAAGTCATAGTTAGAGCAATCAGGCAAGAAAAAGAAATGAAAGGGATCCATGTGAGAAAGGAATAAATAAAATTATCTGCATTTGCAAATGACAGGATCATATAGACAGAAAACCTTAGACTCCACCAAAAAAAAACGTTACAACTAATTCAGTAAATTTGCAGTATACAAAACCAATATACAAAAATCTGTTGCATTTTTATCCACTAACATTAATGAACTTTTGGAAGGAGAAGTTAAGAAAAATTCTTATTTACAATAGCATCAAAAACAAGAAAATTTTTAGAAATAAATTTAACCAAGGAGGTGAAAGACCTGTACAACAAAAACTGCAAGACATCAATGAAAGAAACTGAAGAAGACACACATAAATGGAAATATGTCCCTTGTTTATGCCTTGAAAGAATTAATATTGTTTATTGTCCATGCCATCAAGGTAATCTACAGATTCAATGCAATCCTTACCAAATTTTTACATAAATAGATAAAAGCAATCCTAAAATTCATATTAAACCATATATTAAACCACACAAAACCACAATTAGCCAAGCAATCTTGAGAGAAAAGAACAAAGGTGGAGGCTTTATACTTACTGATTTAAAACTATACTACAAAGATAGAGTAATAAAAACAGTAGGGAACTGGATGAAAACAGATATATACGCCAATGGAACCAAGTAGAACACCCAGGAACCCAGTAGAGAACTGTCTATCTATGCAGAGATAGGCAACTAATCTGAGAAGGGCACCAAGAGCACACAATAGGGAAAGAACAGTCTCTTCAATAACTGGTATCAGGAAAACTGGATATCCACATACGAAAGAATAATACTGGATTCCTACCTTACATCACTCATGGAAATTAACTTGAAGTGGATTAAAGTCTTAACTGTAAGACCTGAAACTATCAAACACATAGAAGAAAACATAGGTAAAAGGCTCTCAGCCATTGGTCTTGGCAATGATTTATGGATTTGACACTAAAAGGCAACAAAAGTAAAAATAAAGAAGTCAGACTACATCAAACTAAAAAGCCTCAGCACACAAAAGAAACAATCAACAAAATGAAAAGTCAGCCTGCAGAATGGGACAAAGTATTTGAAAACCATATATCTGATCGGGAGTTTATATCTAAAATATATAAGGAACTTCTACAACTCAATAGGAAAAAATTAAATAACCTGATTAAAAAATGGACAGAGGACCAGAATTGATGACGTTTTTCCAAAGAATACATCCAAATGACCAACAGGTAAATGAAGAGTTACTCAGTAACACTAATCAGCTGTAAAATGCAAATGAAAACCACAGTGAGATTTTACCTCACACCTGTTAAGATGGCTGTTATCAAAAAGACTAGATAACAAGTGTTGATAAGGATGTGGGGAAAAGAGAACCTTTGTGCACTATTTGTGGGAATGTAAACTATTATAGCTATTATGGAAAGAAACATAGAGGTTCCTCAGACAGTTAAAAATAGAACTACCATATGATCCAGTAATCCTATTCTGTATATATATCCAAAGGAAATGAAGTCTCCTATCTTGTGATATCTGTGCTCCCATGTTCACTGCAGCATTATTCATGAGACTTGGAAGAAACCTGTTACTTGCTGACAAATAAATGGATAAAGAAGAAAATGTGGTATATATTTGTAATGAAAATTATTCAGCCATAACAAAGAAGTAAATCCTATCATTTGTGACAACATGAATGAACGTGGAGTATGTTATGTTCAATAAGTCAGATAGAGAAAGACAAATACTGTGTGATTTCATTTACATGTGGAATATATAAAAAACTGAACTCAGAGACAGTAAATTAGTGGTTGCCAGGGAGTAGAGGAAATGGGAAGATGTTGGTCAAAGGGTGCAAACTTCCAGTTATAAGGTGAGTTCTGGTGTTCTGATATATACCATAGTAATTATACCCAACAGCACTGTTATTCTTACTACACACCCCATACACCACCACACAAAATGATAGCTATGTGAGGTAATGGATGTGTTTAATAAACTTTATTGTGGTAATCATTTCACAAAGTATACACCAAGTCATTACATTGTACACATTAAATATACACAATGTTATATGGAATTATACCTTAGTAAAACTGTTGAGGCAAATACAAAAAAAAATCACTTGTGAGCAGTTGGGAGAATAGATGGATAGAAATGGCAGAGGTATTATGGGAACATCATTTAAGGAAAGCATATGAAGAAAAGTTGGGCTGTCATGGAGACAGTTTGCAAAGAGGTTAGCAGATTTGAGATGTTTTTAGGATGAAAAAAGAATCCAATGGTGTATTAAATATTTTGGGGGAATTGAAGGTATCTAAGCAAGAATGATTTCTAGGTTTCACTTGCTCAACTAGATGAGTGGAGGTGGTATTTGCTGGGTTAGGAATGGAAGAGTATGGCTGTATACCATTAGTCTATTGATTTTGCAGACATCAGATTATCTTTGAATTATCTTTTGAATATCTTAGAATTTGAATTATCTTGAGATGTTATGAAGGCATTTTCATGTAGTGCCCTTGAATGAAGAAAATGATTTATATTTGGAGATACAATTTGGGAGTTACCCAATTGCCCATGGTAATTAAGTTTATTTGTATAGCCAGGAATAGCTGGAGTGAAAATATAAGGAAACCCATGGCTAAGGCATTAAGAGCTTCTATATTCAGAACCTGTTAGAGGAAGATGAGTTTGTAAAGAAGAAATAGCCATCGAGATAGAAAGAAAGCTAAGGGAATATCATAGAAGCTAAAATGGAAGAGGAGGTTTCCAGAGCAGGATGCATCACTGGTGCTATTTTAGCTGAAAAGACAGGTGATTTAACATGTCCATTTTAGGAACAGAGAGGCTATTAATGACCTTTGTATTACCTATTTATATAAAATGATGGGATGGAAACTGGATGGAGTGTAAGAAGAATGAATGGTAGCTGAGGAAATGGCCAGGGTTCATTTAGTAGTTGAGACTGGATCCCCTTTATCTATCTATCTATCTATCTATCTATCTATCTATCTATCTATCATCTATCTTTCTTTCTTTCTTTCTTTCTTTCTTTCTTTCTTTCTTTCTTTCTTTCTATTAGTCATGTATTTATTTTTATTTTTTTACTTTTATTTATTTATTTATAAAATTTAACCCAGTGTAGTTAACCTACAGTGTTATATTAGTTTCAGATTTACACTTTAGTGATTCAACACCTCCATATATTATTAAGTGCTCATCAAAATAAGTGTACTCTTGAACCCCATGACCCATTTCACCCATCCTCCCACCTACCTCCCCTGTGGTAACCATCTGTTTGTTCCCTATAGTTAAGAATCTGTTTCTTGGTTAGTCTCTCTCTCTCTCTCCCTCTCTCTTTTTTTCCCCTTTGTTCATTTGTTTTCTTTTTTTTCTTCCAAGTTTTTATTTAAATTCCATTTAGTTAATGTCCAGTGTAATACTAGTTTCAGGTGTAGGATTTAGTGAATCATCACTTACATATAGGACCCAGTGCTCATTACAACATGTGCCCTCCTTAATACCTATCACCCATTTAACCCATTCCTCCCACCTACCTCCCCTCCAGTAGCCTTAGTGTGTTCTCTATAGTTGAGTTAAGTTTGTTTTATGCTTTGACTCTTTCTTTTTTCCCCCCTCTATGTTCATCTGTTATGTTTCCTAAATTCCACATATAAGTGAAATCATATGGTATTTGCCTTTTGAGTGACATATTTCGCTTGTCATAATACTCTCTAGCTCTATGCATGCTATTGCAAATGGCAATTCGTAAGTTGTGCATATGAGTGAAATCTTACGGTATTTGTCATTCTCTGACTGGCTTATTTTGCTTAACGTTATACTCTCTAGATCCATCTATGTCATTGCAAATGACAAGATTTCATTCTTTTCTATGGCTTAATAATATTCCACTGTGTGTGTGAGAGTGTGTGTGTGTGTATATTTCTACCAACAGTGCACAAGGGTTCATTTTTCCCCACATCCTCTTTAGTTTTTTATTTTAGCCGAAATTCTGACAGGTGTGAGGTGATATCTCATTGTGGTTTTGATTTGCATTTCCCTGATGAGTGATACTGAAATCTTTTCATGTGTCTCTTGGCCATCTGCATGTCTTCTTTGGAGAAGTGTCTGTTCATATCTTCTGCTCATTTTTAACTGGATTATTTGTTTTTTCATATTGAGTTGTATAAGTTCTTTATATATTTGGGATGCTAACCTTTTATTATATATGTCATTTGCAAATATCTTCTCCCATTCATTAGGTCACCTTTTAGTTTTGTTGGTTGTTTCCTTTGCTGTGCAAAAGCTTTTTCTTTTTATGTAGTCCCAACAGTATATTTTTGCTTTTGTTTCTCTTGTCTTAGGAGACATGCCTAGAAAGAAGTTGCTATAGCTGATGTTAGAGAAATTACTGCCTGTGTTCTCTTTTAGGATTTTTATGGTTTCAGGTCTTGCATTTAGGTCTATAATCTATTTTGAGTATATTTTTGGGTATGGTTTAAGAAAGTGGTCCATTTTCATTCTTTTGCATGTTGCTGTTCAGTTTTCCCATTTGTTGAAGAGGCTGTCTTTTTCTCATTGCATATTCTTTCCTCCTTTGTTGAAGATTAATTGACTATATAAATGGGAGTTTATTTTGCACTTTCTGTTCTGTCCATCTATGTGTCTATTTTTTGTGTTAGTACCATACTGTTTTGATTACTAAAGCTTTGTAATATATCCTGAAGTCTGGAATTATGATACACCTCTAATTTTGTTTTTCTTTTTCAACATTTCTTTGGCTATTCAGGTCTTTTGTAGTTCCATTAAAATTCTAGGATTTTTTCTTCTGGTTCTGTGAAAAATGCTGTTGGTAGTTTGATAAGGTTTGCTTTAAATATGTAGATTTCTTTGGGTAATATAGACATTTTATTTATTTTTATTTTTTTTAAAGATTTTATTCATTTGCGAGAGAGAGAGAAAGAGAGCACAAGTGGCAGAGGGAGAGGGAGAAGTAGGCTTCCTGACTCAGGGCTCAATCCCAGGACTGCGGGATCGTGACCTGAGCTGAAGACAGACACTTAACTGACTGAGCCACCCAGGCACCCCAATATAGACATTTTAACAATATTTGTTCTTCCAATCCGTGAGCATGGAATGTCTTTCCATTTCTTTGTTGTTGTCTCTAATTTCTTTAATCAATGTTTTATAACTTTTAGAGTACAGATCTTTCACCTCTTTGGTTTATTCCTAGGTATTTTATTATTTTTGTTATAATTGTAAATGAGATTTTCTTAATTTCTTTTTCTGCTGCTTCATTATTAGTATATAGAAATGCAACAGATTTCTGTATATTGATGTTGTATCCTGCCACCTTACTGAATTTGTGTATCAGTTCTAGCAGTTTTTTGGTAGAGTCTTTAGGGTATTCTGTATATAAATAGTATCATGTCATCTGCAAACAGTGAAAGTTTTACTTTTTTCTTACCAATTTGGATGTATTTGTTTCTTTTTGTTTTCTGATTGCTGTGGCTAGGTATTCCAGTACTATGTTGGATAAAAGTGGTGAAAATGGACATCCTTGTCTTGTTCCTGACCTTAGGGGGAAAGTTTTCAGTTTTTCCCCTTTGACTACAATG
The DNA here is from genome assembly GCF_002007445.2 of Ailuropoda melanoleuca. NCBI lineage: Eukaryota > Metazoa > Chordata > Mammalia > Carnivora > Ursidae > Ailuropoda > Ailuropoda melanoleuca. The sequence goes on from NC_048228.1 coordinate 72,796,085, forward strand.
TTAGCTTTGGGTTCTTCATATAAAGACTTTATTATTTTGAGGTATGTTCCCTCTAGACCTACTTTATTGAAAGTTTTTATCATGAATGGATGTTGTACTTTGTCAAATCCTTTTTTTTGGTATGTATTTATTTATTTGACAGAGAAAGAGACAGCGAGGGAGGGAACACAAGCGGGGGGAGTGAGAAAGGGAGAAACAGGCTTCCCGCTGAGCAGGGAGCCCAATGAAGGGCTCAATCCCAGGACTTTGAGATCATGACCTGAGCCAAAGGCAGACTAGACAACTTAACAACTGAGCCACCCAAATGCTTTTTTGCATCTATTGACATGATACTGTTTTTATCCTTTCTCTTAATGATGGGATGTATCATGTTGATTGACTTATGAATATTGAACCACCCTTACATTCTGGGAATAAATCCCACTTGATCATGGTGAATGATTTTTTAAATGTATTGTTGAATTCCATTTGCTAATATTTTGTTGAGGAATTTGCATCTGTTCATCAGAGATATTGGCCTTAGTTCTCTTTTTTTGTAGTATCTTTATCTGGTTTTGGTATCAGGGTAAATCTGGACTCAATGAATTTTGAAGTTTTTCTTCTTCTATTTTTTGGGAAAATGTTAAAAGAATAGGTATTAACTCTTCTTTAATATTTGGTAGAATTCCCCCGTGAAGCTGTCAGGTCCTGGACTTTTGTTTGTTGGGAGTTGTTTGACTACTGATTCAATTTCATTGCTGCTAATCAGTCTGTTCAGATTTTCTATTCTTCAGCTTCAGTTTTGGTAGGTTATATATTTCGAGGAATTAATCCATTTCTTCTAGGTTGTCCAATTTGTTGGCATATAGTTTTTCATAATATTCCCTTATAATTGTTTGTTTTTCTGTGGTGTTTGTTGTTATTTCTCTTGTTTCTGATTTTATTTTAGTCCCCCCCTTTCTATCTCTCTCTCCCTCTCCTTTTTTTTTATGAGTTGGCTAGAGGTTTATTAATTTTGTTAATTTATCCAAAGAACCAGCTCTTGGTGTCATTGATCTGTTCTATTGTTATTTTAGTTTCTGTTTATTTATTTCTGCTGTAATCTTTATTTCCTTCCTTCTGCTGTTTAGCATTTTGTTTGTTGTTCTTTTTCTAGCACCTTTCAGTATAAGATTAAGTTGTTTATTTTAGATTTTTCTTGCTTTTTGAGGTAGGCCTGAACTTCCCTCTTAGAACTGCTTTTGCTTTATCCCAGAGATTTTGGATCATTATGTTTTCATTTTATTTCTTTCCATGAAACTTTTGATTTCCTTTTGACTTTTTGATTGACCCATTCATTGTTTAATAGCATGTTATTTAACCTCCACGTATTTGTGCTCTTTCCAGATTTTTCCTTACAGTTGATTTCTAGTTTCATAGCATTGTGGTTAGAAGAATACACATGGTATGACTTCAGTCTTTTTAAATTTGTTAAGACTTGTTTCGTGGCCTAATACATGATCTATTCTGGAGAATGTTTCAAGTGCACTTGAAAAGAATATATATTTTGCTGTTTTGGGTGGCATTTTTTGAGTATGTCTTTTAAATCCATCTGGTCTAGTGTATCATTCAAAGCCATTGTTTCCTTGTTGATTTTCAGTCGATTGATGTTAGTGGAGTATTAAAGTCCCCTACTATTATTGTATTACTGTCGATTATTTCTTTTATGTTATTAACTGTTTTATGTATTGGGATGCTACCATGTTGGATGCATAAATGTTTACAACTGTTATATCTTCTTTGTGGATTGTCCCGTTTATGATTATACAATGTCCTCCTTTGTCTCTTATTATAGTCTTTGTTTCAAAGTCTTTTTTGTCCAATATAAGTATTGCTCCCCTGACTTTCCTTTGACATCCATTTGCATGGTAAATGTTTCTCCATCCCCTCATTTTCAATTTGCATGTGTGTTCAGGTCTGAAATAAGTCTCTTAAAGGCAGCATGCAGGTAGGTCTTGTTTATTTATCTACTCTGTTAGCCTATGTCCTTTGATTGGAGTATTTAGTTCATTTATATTCACAGTAATTTTGATAGATATGTATTTATTGTCATTTTGTTAATTGTTCTGTGGTTGTTTTTATATTTTTTCTCTGTTCCTTCTCTTGCTTGTTTTCATGGTTTGCAGCCTTTCTATAGTATATTTGGATGGTTTCTCCTTTATTCTTTGCGTATCTAGTACTGGTTTTTGATTTGTAGTTACCATTAGGTTTGTATATAACATCTTTTGCATATAGCAGTTTATATTAAGTTGCTTGTCACTTAGGTTTGAGCCCATTCTTTATTCCTCGCCTCCCCATGTTTTACACATATGGTGTCCTAATTTATATCCTTTTATTTTGTAAATCCCTTGACTGATTTTTACAGATATACTTATTTTTACTGTTTTTGCATTTCCTACTTTTCATACTAGTGGTCTTTCCTTTCCACTCAGAGAGTCCCCTTTAACATTTCTTGTTGGACTGCTTTTGTGGTCATGAATGCTTTTAGCTTATGTTTGCCTGAGAAATTCGTTATCTCTCCTTCTATTCTGAATGATAACATTGCTGGATAGAGTATTCTTGGCTGCAGATGTTTTCCTTTTAGCACTTTGTATATATCATGGCACTCCCTTCTGGCTTGCCAAGTCTCTGCTGAAAAATCTGCTGATAGCTTTATGGGATTTCCCTTGTATGTAACTGTCTTCTTTTCTCTTAGTGCTTTTAAAATTCTCTCTTTATCACTCCTTTTTGCCATTTTAATTACTGTGTGTCTTGGTATGGACCTCATTGGGTTGATTTTGTTGGGGGATCTCTGTGCCTTCTGGGTCCGGATATCTGTTTCCTTCCCCAGATCTAGGGAAGTTTTTATCTATTATTTCTTCAAATAAAATTTCTGCCCCCTTTTCTCTCTGCTCTTCTTCTAGGATCCCTGTAATGTGAATGTTATTATGCTTGATGTAGTCACTGAATTTCCTAAGTCTATTCTCATTTTACCTATTTTTTTTTCCTCTCACAACTCAGCTTGATTACTTTCCATTACTCTGTCTTCCAGGTTGTTAATTCATTCCTCTGTTTTCTCTAGTCTGCTATTTGTTCCATTTAGTGTACTTTTAATTTCATTTATTGTGTTCTTCATCTCTGATGGATTATTTTTTATCTCTTTATTAAGTGTCTCACTGATGTCCTCCACTCTTTTCTCAAGTCCAGTGAGTATCTTTATGATCTTTACTGTAAATTCTCTGTCAGGCATATTGCTTATATATGTTTTCTTAGGTTTCTTACTGTGGTTTTGTCCTATTCTTTCATTTGGGACATATTCCTTTGTCTAACTCTCTGTGTCTTTTCTGTGTGTTAGAAAGTCAGCTATGTTTCCTGCTCTTGAAAGTAATGTCCTTATGGAGAAGAGGTCCTGTGGTTCCTTGTAGTAAAGCATGTCCCCTGTTACCCAGAACCTAGCATTTCAGGGGGTGTCTCTTATATGTATTGTGTGTGCCCTGCTGTTGTGTCCTGGCCACATTTGGTATGCAGTTTTAGAAAGGTGTGCCTTAGGCTTCCACAGGGCCCTGCCACCACTGCTGTTGCTGGCACCAAGGCCCCACAAAGCACACTGCATGAGAGATGCAATATTAGCAAGGTTTGCGCTGGTCTTCTGGGGGAGGGGACCACAGCTCCAGGACCAAGGAAAGCATGATTGAAAAGGGCAGATCCACCAAAGCTTGGGGAAAGGGGCTTGGTGTAAGCAAATTATATAGTCCATGTCCTTGCTGCAGCAGGTGGCCCAGTGTTTTTGCTTAGGTGTGGGGAGGGAAATAGACTCTTCCAGCTCCTTTGCTTCTGAAGGGGTCTTCCTGTGATCCCTGCCTTTCTAGGAGAGGCTCTGAGATGAGTATATTGCTCTCTCTCCCATATGCCTTAGGTGTTTTTCAAACTGCTTGTTCTGCATTGTGTCTCCCAAGGCTTTTTGTCATGCTATATCTTTTAGGGTGGGAACTGAGCTTCCTGTTGCCCTTGGGGCTCTCCCAGAGCAGAGCCCTCTGATTTTTGAAATTCCAGGCTTTATGTCCCAAGGGTTGTAAGAACTCAGGATATTCAGTCTTTCTCGCTTTTAAAGCCAAATGTTATGGGGATTCCTCTCTCCCTTGCCAGCTTCCTGATATGATAGTCTATTTCTTGCCCTTCTCACACCAGTGGCTCCCTCCTTCCTGTCAACTGCCAAGGTCCATATTGCTCCCCACGGCGTCTCCACCCCTTCCTACCCTTTTAGTTGTGGCGTCTTCTCTACCTTTAGTTGTGGAGTTTGTTCTGCCAGTCTTCAGGTGGTTTTGTGGGTTATTTACACTGATGTGAGTTTATCTAGTTGTATCCATGGGTTAAGGTGAGCTTGGGGGTCCTTTTACTCCATCATCTTCCCAGCCTCCCTGGATCCCTTTTTCCATAGGACAGTATCCTTCCATACATTCTCCCATTGTGTACAGTTCACACAGTATAAACTGTTTTTTTGGCTTAAAGTGTTGTCATTGATGTTATGGGGATATTCTTTGTAGTCAAATAAATGAATGTTGTATGTAGGGATTCCCAGAATTATCTAGCTGTTGGGTATATGTTTTATCAGTATTTTTGGACTTTGACAATTATCATTTGTAGGCTCTTAGATAACATGTGACATTGGTTGTAAGCATACTTAAGGAAATACCTTCATAATCTATCTTAAATTTAATCCTTTTTGAAGCATGGCTACTGTTTATTTCCCAGTATTAATTCCAAAATTTTCTTAGCTATTCTCTATGTGTCTTTAGTGTAAATTATAAAGTTATAGGTCATCCTGCAACATCATGAACTCAGAAGAAAATGCAAGAAATGGCTCTACCTTGGATATTATTAATTCTGAACACAATTAGATTATGACTGTCTTAACTCTGATTATTTTGTGTCTATTCAGTTTTATGAATTGCCTACATTTATTTTTAAAGAAGTCTTTCAGGCTTATCTCCTATTTTGTAGTAACGTTAAAAGCAAATTTTTATGGTGATTACGATATGATGTTCAATCAAGATGAACATGTATTATAGAATTGGCAAAAAGCCAGAAGATTTATTTCAATGTGATGCTTATGTGCCACTGTTACATGTGCTGTTGTTTTGAATTTGACATTAAAGGAGACTCTTGATATATATATGTTTGGACTTAAAGGCCACCTTTAGAGGAGAAATATTTGAAAACTAAATTTTAGCATTGGTAATTGGAGAAAAGCCCTTAATAAGTCTCTCCGACCCCATTCTTTTCATCTGGTTGAGCCTATTTAAGAATTTAGCTTATCTACCATTAATTCAGGAGGCTCTTCATGAGCTCTTTGGGTGGGAAAGGTACCTCTTATTTTTGATGGCACAGTATCCTGATCATATCTGTTATAATACTTTTCATATTGAAACCTTATGATTATCTGTCTCTTCTTATAACCAAGCATTCCTGAAAGAATGGGTGATTCTTATCCATTTTTGTAACTCCAGTGTTTAGCAGGCTGTAGTCAAATATGAGAAGCTCAGTTGAATCATATTTAAGCAATAAAATAACCTCGGTATTATTTAGGGTTTCTAGAGGATCTTTTTATTATGCAAAAAAACTCAAAAGAGCAACTTTCAGTTCTAGAAATAAATAGAAAGAAGAGTATATATGTGCCCATTCTCACAGAATTTTAATTCCTCCTAACACTGACTTCTCTGGGCCTGTGCAGTACATTTATTTGAAGCTTTTAATATAGAAACAAAATGTTAGAGATAGAAGAAACTAGAGAGAATATAATCCACTGGTCCCTGTCATTTAATGAATGAATCTCTGTTTTCACCCCTACCCCTGATGGACCTTTGATTGGATCAAATTTTTCTTCCCCCTCATTCAGTATGCATTCCACCATCTTCTTTTAACAGTATCCTATTGCTCTTATGAAGCTATCTATCTTCCATTCTCAGTCAATGTCCTGATTCTAAGAAGGGCAAAGGATGTAAGCCCTTCACCTATTTCTATACTTAGATCTTTGTGCCTTTTTCAAAACTAGCTTGCGTTAGAAAAATACATACATGAGTTTGGTTCTCCACCTCTCCTTCAAATAGAATATGAATCTAGGAAAGGAGTAGCTAGAGTTACGTATTTACTATCTCCTCCCCATCCGCCTATTTCTGTCCATGTTCCTCCTCAACATATGTTTATAATATCAACTCATGAATGTCTAGTAACCAAACAATTACTACAGATATTAAATCAATTTAAAGTGGTATTTATGTCATTTAAATCTTATGATTTGGATTTGATGAATGTGATAAAATACATTATATAAAGAAACCCATAGTTCCATCATCAGCAGTGAGTGTAAGCTGTATAAATTATACGTGTAATCAAAATTATGGCCTATTGCATAGAAATCTTACTTTTCCAATTAACAAATATTCAGATGGTTAATTATGCTAATTTGGTTTAGAATGCCATTTTTATCTGTGACATTTTAGACTCCATTAGATTAACAAAAGAGAAACTGAAAGTAACTTCTTTGAAACAAGAATTCTAATTGAAAGTCTTAGGATTTCAAAACAAGAATCTGTGTTCTCAATTTCTGTTGCATGTGTTTAGATGCGTAACCTCTTCTTTAGTGTCCTTCCTTCAGGAACTTAAAAAAGAAAGCTAAAATGAAATAGCAGTTCACTAAAACAGGATACTTGCGCCATGGTTTGGCAAAGTGCGTCCTGTCTCACTGTTTCTTCTGAGGCATTTACAAGGGAAAAAAAATATCAGTTTACCAGAGTCAGCCCTCCGGCCAAAGTCTTTCTCACTTCCAAATAATGGATCCTAAGTGGAAGAACAAAAAAGGTAAAATGCCAACATCTTGTTAAAAGTTTTTTTAAAAGTTTTCAAAATTTTATGAAAGTGAAAAGAAAAAAAAAGCATATTGAAAGAGAGAACTGACCTGGAAAAACAACTTGGAAAGTGATCATAGTTACTACTTGGGTCCATGAAGTGCTCTTCTCATCAAATGGAATTTCTCCTCAAATGCTCCATAAGTTGCCCAGGTGATGGCAAGAATAAAAGCCTTACTCCTAAAGGTTTTATTTACAGATATATTTTGAACAGAATTTAGGAGGGCAGAGATAGTTCAAGTCATAAATAAAAAATCTGGAGATTTTAGAAACAAGGAAGAAAGGATTATTTTGCAGCTCTAAATATTCCAATCTGAGTTTTGGATTTGATCCAAATTAACTTCTGGAGTAGACCCTTACTGGCCTAATTTCAGGTTAGAAATTAAAAACTATTTTCATGAAAAATGGAAACATTCAATATGTCTTTCAAATTTAAAATGTCTTTGACATCTAAAAGTTAAACATTTTAATTGTTACTTTTGCATTATCAGTGACATAATTAGATTAACTGCAGGGTTGGCTTGTACATTTTCATTTCAAGATTTAAATGAAAATTTCAGATTATGCAATGAGGGATTATTTTTTTTTTAAAGATTTTATTTATTTATTTGACAGAGAGAGACAGCCAGTGAGAGAGGGAACACAAACAGGGGGAGTGGGAGAGGAAGAAGGCTCCCAGCAGAGGAGCCTGATGTGGGGCTTGATCCCAGAATGCCAGGATCACGCCCTGAGCCAAAGGCAGACGCTTAATGACTGAGCCACCCAGGTGCCCCAATGCAATGAGGGTTAATTGATGCAACTCTAATGGCCAGTGAAGCATCATGCGGTCTTTCTGTTCCTAGAGCATTTAATGAATAAAGGTAGATGTGGAGGGGAGGGAAACATCTACACAAATATTAAAACTGCAGAAGTTAGAATCACATAATAAAGGCTGGAGTTAATTGTTACTATGAGTGTTGTTAAGATACCCTGGGCTTACCATGCACTTTGTGCTCCTTCAGTGGTATCTTAAAAGTCCCCACAAGGAAGTGGTTTTGTGAAATGCCTCCTAGAATTATTAAACTGTTGGAAATGAGTACAATGATGTAACAGCATTGAGAACACAGAGACATTCTTTGGTGTTCCCTGAAGTGTGTTCTGGAAAGCACTGATAGAGATATATGCTCCAGAAGGAAAAAAACATGGCATGTTCAGCTAAGTTTGGAAAGCTCCATCCCTGTGAGAGAATAGTCATGTACATTAGCACAGTAGAGGTTTGGAAAATGCTTCAATAAAGAAGAATTTAACTTTGTTATCTGCATATTGCCCAAACTTAGATGACTTCAAAGCCCTTTTTAAAAATAACACTTTCTAACATCAAATGGAACTAGTAAAATAGGCACATCTTTTGGTGAATGTTGATGGTAAGGTCACTTTATGATTGAAATCAGCATCAAGCTAGTAAATCTAAGAGATAAGTGATGTATTCCATTTACTGGAATGGAATATTTTTCCTTTGAAATTAAAAAATTAATTCCCACATTCTCAGTTTATAGTTCTGAGATCTCCAGTGGCATGAGGTAGATCCTCAGAGGCTGTCATCCTTAGGTGCCTGTACCAAAGAATTTTGTTCTGGATCTGCAAAGCTGAGGATTGGATACAGAAATATGATGACTATAGAAATAAGAGACTGACATATTTTGAGACCTTAATTGGATGAACTGTCCAAGTTCTTATCATTATTCATTGGAGCATTTGCAGCATTCTCCTGCAAACTTTTCCCCATACTTGTACCAGAGTAGTGTCTAAGCTACAAATCTTTTGACTATCTAATTCACAACCCTGATGTCTTTCAGTGACTCCGTGTATCATTTTCTGGATAAAATTTTCAGAGTTTCTAGAATTTATTGTAACCATGATCTTCTTTTCCAAGATTAGGTTAGAGAAATGCTGTGCATTTATCCAGATATTTTGACTTGCTGGTCCACCGAAATAGTCTCTTTTAGCAGGACCTGACTATACAACAAACTGTGAGCTATGGAATGCAGTTAATATAAAATCTTTTGAGAATAACCACAGCAGCCCTTCAGCACTTAATACATTGCCTAAAATAATAAGGTCACCTGTTTCCAGTGTTTGAAATGGATCAAAATGTAAAATTAACATGGACATCCACCTTGAGGAAGTTCGATGGGCTTATGAAAGTTTAGTGGAAAATAAAATAAGAATTATTTTGCACAATCATGCCACTGACTTGCAGTGTGCCATGCAGAAAAGCCGTCAACCTCTCTGTTATAATTTTGTTCTCTTAAACATAGCTGTCAGAAAGGGGGAAAATGAGTATAGTTGAAAGCACTAAGACTAAAGAAAATATAATGAGTAGTTAATGAGTCAATCACATTAATGTGATCAGGTCCATAAAAGGAATTGCCTGAATGAACACTGTGACTGTTCTCTGGATAGACTTTATTGAATACTTTTAGCATTCTGTATAGGATAGAAATGGTCTGGTTATTTAGACTTTTCCCCCCATTTTATTTTATTTTTTATTTAAATTAATTTAGCTAACATATAATACATCATTAGTTCTTGATGTAATGTTCAGTGATTCATTAGTTGTGTATAATACCCAGTGCTCATCACATCACGTGCCCTCCTTAATGCCCATCACCCAGTTACCCCATCTCCCCACCCACATCCCTTTCCGCAACTCTCAGTTTGTTTCCCAGAGTCAGGAGTCTCTCATGGTTTGTCTCCCTCTCTGTTTTCTTCTCATTTAGTTCCTGTTCCTGTGATCTGCTGCACAGTTTATTTAGACTTTGACTGTGGGAAGAATGTGAGGGAGAGTGCATACCTTATATCCCTTCACTTTTCAGGCAACATTTGCCATTTGAGAACATCAACTCACAAGTTGTCCACTCTGTTACTTCTCCCTCCTCACCTAACAACTCATTACCATAATATGCCTTTTAATTTTTTCAGGTAACATCCATTTATGTAACTTTTTAGACTTAATAAAGTGGCATAAACCACAGCCTTAAGCAAATGGCTGTACCATCCATCAATTCAGTGACTCAGGAGATGATGCCATTCATATGAAATAGAGCCATTGTTCAGCATTTCCACCAGCAGCATTGCTGCTTGCAGGGTTCCCATATTTCCTGTTACAAAAAGGCTGAAGGCTTAAGTAATCATGATGGGAGACACTTTGCAGTGTGTACACTTAATCCTTCCTTGAGCAGCGTAGTCTTCTGAGAAATACATAAATGAACAGAAGACACTGCAGGTTATGTGCGTTTTCATTTCAAGAAGATTGCCTTTTTTTATTGTTTCTTACTGTGTGTCAGTATTCTGAAGCTGTAAAAACAAGAGTAGAAATAAAAGCAGGTGGAAATAAAGGTGTTACAATTGAGCAATGTAGTCAAAGAGCCTCAGCTTCGAAAGTGTATCATTCATTATACAGCAAACCACCAGTATTACTAATACTTCTAATGTTTTTAAATGCTGCCAAATGTTTCTGTGGACTAACTTATTCCCAGGGGACTCCTATAACTCAGGTCACTCAGGTGCTGCTTTTTAAATTACCATGGTGGTGAATTCAGTTACTACTGTACTCTTCCAGTGGCCTAAAAGAATAAATGGCCTTCCTAAAATGTTTTTCTCTTTGGGAAAGTCTAGAGTGGTAGGGCTGGATAGGACCTTAGAGATTATCTGATTCACTGTTCCATAAACTTGTCTGGTGACAAGGCTCTTCTGAGAACTTTTTAAAAAGATACAGATTCTCAGGATACCCCCTGAATGCTCTGTTACAGTAAGTTTGACATGGAGTCTAGGAGTCTACATTTTGTAACAAATATTCCAGATGACTCAGCATCAGGCAGGTTTGGGAAAATCCAAATTAGTCTCAGTTTTTTTTTTTTTTTTAATTTTATAGACGAGCAAGTAGATGCCCAGATAGATTGATTCATCTAAGTTGTGTACTGCACAACATTTTTAAAATTGAGATTAGTTCAGGAAAAAATGTTGATAGGCAGTCTTTATGCAGTCCATGGCAGGGAATGGGAGAATGTATTTTCTTAGAATTTAAGCCTCTGTATTGAATAGAGCAACGCCATTTAGAGGATTATGGGAGAAGTGACAGGAGACACTTTGCTTTGTATACAACAGTGGTTCTTAACCAGGGGTGATTTTACTCACCAAGTGACATTTGACAATGTCTGGAGATATATTTTTGATGTCACAACTGAGGAGAGGAAGGTACTTCTTACTGGTGTGTATTATACAGGGGCAGGGAGGCTGCTAAACACACTGCAATGAACAGAGTCTCGCCCCACAAGAAAGAATTACTTCGACCAAAATGTCAATAGAGTCCAGGTTGGGAAACCTTGGTATTCACTTAATCCTTTCTTGAGCATCATCTCTCTGTGTGATACTTACTACTAATATTTGGGCACATTTGCGAAGTAGGATACATTTTCTAATTTTCTCTCTAAAGTTAGATAGAAAACCTTATATCAAAGCTAAGCAGGGCATTTATTGATCTGTGTTATGCTGTACTTAGACTGGATGAAGTTGATTTTTTCCTTTACAACTATACAGTAAATCATTTTAGGATCCCTCCTTCCTTCTATTCAGGTATCTAGACCTTTCTATTCCTAGAGCACCCCAATTATGTCTGCTTTGACCTTGCCGCAATCTGTACCTAGATCACCCACACTCTAATTCCCTGGAATCAGCTACAAGCTACAGTGTCAATGTCTGCTAATTTTTAACAGAATTAGACAGAATTTTGGTTCAAAATGGTAAACCAGAGGCTAAGTGAATGGACTTATTCAGTTTACTTAGAGTACCTTATTTTCCACATCAGAGTGATTTTCTTTTCCTAATATTTCTCAATTCTAGTTCCTTTCCATATGTTTTATCAGAACTTAATTCAGATCCTCATGATCAATTTCTTGAACCATTGAAATAAGTGCTTAATATTGAAATAACCTCCTACCTTTTCTGCAACTTTTGCCATCTTCCTACCCATTTTCCACCTAACAGTTATCTTTGTAAAGCGCTTTTCCCCCAGATTTTTCCCCATTCCATCAGTGGTATCTCCTCTGTAAGAATGTTTCTCAAACTTGGATTACATATGGAATCTTTTTAAAAGGGAAACAGATTCCTTCATATCATTTGTCCACCTTGAATTGCTTTATTTTAAAATCATGTATACATGTGTAAACATAAAACCAAATTTAAGATACAACTGTGAAACCAGAACAGTTTCAAATTAAAATGAACTGAACTATACAACAAAGAAAATTCAAAATTATAATATTAATTCAATATGACCATTAGTATTGTCCAGAATCTGCAACAGTGCTTGCCATAGCCATAGTTCTTTTATTTTCAGATGTCTATTCCATATAGTGAGCTGTGACATGACTCAGTTTGTCTAATTCTTCATTTTGTCCCTGGCATGAACACATTACTTAAACATGAAAGCTGCCTCCATTCTTTTCCTATTAGTTCAGGATCAATAAATGTTGTACACTAGTACAAGCAAAAAACGCAGAACAAGACAAATGCAGGCAGCAGTGATTGATAAGCTACATCATCCAGGCCTCATATTGTTATATTTCTTTAAATTGTGAAAGTAAACACACAAAACTAAGAATTCTCATTGTCAACTCACAGAAAAAGTGAGTTTGAGTGCTCTTTCCTCATTAGTGAGAAACACTGGTCTTTTGAATTGAGTCTAAATTCCATAGCCAGGCATATAAAGTCCTCACTGCGCTGCTCTTCTTTCCTCATCCGTCCAGGCTCATCTGTGGGCGTTCACTTCTTCACTTATTACCTAGTGTTACTGAGCTCACCAGTTGCCCTGCCTGCATGCTCTCTCAGCCGTCTGTGCTTTCACTTTTGCTACTTCGTCTACTGTCTGCGCTCCCAGGTTTGTTTTTTATATCTTAATCATCCTTCAAGATCTAGTCTAGGTGTCATTTCCTCTATAACCATTTCTAGAACTCCAGGTTGAAATGTAACTCCTCCTGTGGACCACGGACACCCTTTGTTCATCTCTAGCCTGTCTCCTCCCTTGTAACAGTGGCTCTGTTCATTCCCTCAGTCTACCATAAGCTTCTCGAGAGTAGGCATGGAACCACTGGCACCCATCCCAGACCCTCACACACCAGTAGTCACTCAGTAAAAATTATAGTAAACCACCTCTGGTAACTATATTGGGTTTTTGGATTTTTTTATTTCCAATACTCAGAATTGAATATACTTTAAAAAATGATAGAAAAATGGTAGTTGAAAAATGTACTAGATTTATAATCAGGGGGACTTGAATTCACATCTTGGCCTGTCATTTATTCTTATGTACAGAATGGAGATAAATAATCATCATTGCACACTGTTTCTGCAAATGTGCAAAATTCTGGGACGATGTCTGGCAAACAGGCATATATTCATTAAATATTAGTTTCCTTACTATATTAATTACTGTGTTATTTCTTTTTTTGGCCTTTAGTGATTTGAAATTTTTTTTGTTATCTGTGAAGTTTCATATATATATATATATATATATAATATTTAAATATAAATATATTTAAATATAAATATATATAATATATTATATATATATATCCTTATTGCCCTTAGAGTGAAGTCTAATATTAGATATTTTCCTAAACTGAGTTTCAACATTTCTGTATAAAGTAGATGACACAATCAATTTTTCCTTTTCATCCTCATAGGATACTTCACTCTTTTTAACTATTTATATTTATTCAGAACATATTTCTTTTCTTATATTGCCACAGGCATGAGAGAACCTCAACTTTGTTCTTATTACCTAGAGAAATCTGTCTTCTTCCATCTCTTTGTGGTCTGTTTTCATCAGAAAGCATCTACTTTGAGAGATATTTTCTTACCAGCATTATATTATTGAATTTTTTATGCTTTCATATGGATATTAGACCCTGTTGCTTCAGTTCTTCAAGTAATAGGCTTAGGTTTCTCAATAATATGAAATTTATTATAAAAGTAAGTTATATGGAATTTAATAGTATGGAAAATTTCTCTAATCCATGGATTCCCAGCTCTTGTGTTTTATAAACAGAAATAGATATAATGTAGATATGAAAGCAGCTGAGACAGATGTAGCTGATGCTGACAAGGAAAAACAAAAAAGGAATGAAAGCTGTATTTTGTTTATTATGGGATGAAATGCCAACTACAAACTACAGGAGTTCCTAAAAGAAAATTCTGAATAATGGATACTTACTGGTACAAGAAAATTCAGGCTGGGTGGAAGAAAAAGTCTTCACAGATACAGGAATAACCAAAGGATGAACCAAATTACAAAGCAATGTGATCAGTGTCACTAGAGACAAAGTATCTAAATTTCAAAGTAACATCTTGAGGATAGGAATAATGAAATCCGTTTGTCATAAAGTAACAGGCATGCATCGATGACCCACAAGAAATCCCTGTTACCACAATTATCCTCTGGTTCTGTGTTTTGGTATGGTGCCACAAGTGTTTTGGTATTGGTATTTGGTATTAAGGCTGCACCTTTCCTACCCTGACCCTTTTCACCTTCAGCCTACTTTCTGAATTCAGTCAAATTAAAACCTTATGCATTTTAGTGGAGAGATTCATGACTAACAGGGAAAAAACCAAAACAAAACAAAACAAAAAAACCCTGAATATTTGGAACCTCAGAAGAAAGGCATTTGGTTCTGTTTTTGTCCCCTTCATCACAATCATGAAGAGTACCACTTTACCATCTGGTAGGAAATAAAAGAGAACCTTAGGGTCTTGTTTTCTAAGTTGGGAATGAAGTCGTTTGAGTTGGCAAATTTCAGTGAACAGTTATAAGTTTACAAGTACTGACCTCAGGCATTTTTGATCCATGTTGCCTGCATTTGGACCGCAGTTAACATATGTCATTGCTAGAGACTGAACACTGTTTGACAGCTTGCACAAAGAAGAGAAATTGACAGAACTCCGTGTGTTTCTGCTTCCAGATCTCATGTTCAATATAACTATCTGTTTAAAAAAATTATTAGGGCTGTTATGATAGGTACATTTGATTTTTTAACTTCTCCTCAGTGTTCATTTTAACTTCTTTAGGGTTACCAGTATTCATTTATATTTCAGATTGGTTTAAAAGAACTGTTCTTTCTGTGCTTTTGTGTCAACTATTGTGTATGCAAGGTTACATCCCTGGCTCTTAAAGACCCTGTAGTCTATTTGTAGAGAATATAATCTCTCAAGAAAATGACAAGACAAGCCATGGACTGGGAGAAAATGTTTGCAAAAGACATATCTGATAAAGGACTGTTATATAGGTTCATTAATTGTAACAAATGTAACAAATTTATTAGCCTGTTAGAGGAGGGGGAAGCTATGCATGTGTGGTGTCAGCATGTATATAGGGACTCTATTTTCCACTAACTTTCGCAGTGAACCTTAAACTGTTCTAAAAAAATAACGTCTATTTTAAAAAATGATAAAGCCAATACATCATGTTAAAAGCTATGAAACAAGGGTTATAAGAAGTGTAAGCCCAGAGAAGAGGGGCTTTATCCAGCTTGACTAGGGAGATGTGGAGATTTTACAGAAGTGGTGGCCTTTAGACTGGATTTATAAGACAAATAGAATTTTACCTGTAGAAAGGTGCAAGGCAGGAATTATAGGTAAAGAAGGAGAAGGAGGGAGGTGAGGAAAGGGGTTAAAAGAGAGGGGGAAAAGGAGCAGCGGGAGGAAGTATGACATACTCTGTGAATGCCTTATAATTCTGACTGAATCCTGAGTTTATAGTAGTCACAGGTCATTGGACTTGTGGGACATGTTGCGAATTGTCATTTTGTCAGTCATGCTGATTAGAGTCTAGGGAACAAGCCATTGGCTGTTTGTGAAGAATAGAAAAGATAGCACTTACTGTGTGCTTACTTCTGTTGTTACGGATTATCACATGTAATCCTCATGTTACCAAACCCAGGTGCAGCTGCCCATCACCTGAAAGATCATCTCTCAAGAGACTAGTTTTGATTGGAAAGAAATTTGAACTTTATTCAAGAAGCTGGGAACCTGAGGAGAAGGTGGGCTCTTGTCCAAAAGCCAACTCTGAGGTTTCTGCCTGGTCCAGGGGTTTTAAAGAGGTTTGGGGTGATTAATCAGTAAAGGCAATGCAGCAGCCTTCATTTCTTGATTCATGCAGCTTCAATGCTGCCAACTACAAAAGTTATCTCAGTGAGAGGGGGGTTGTGCAGGAGGGTCTGGTTCTTGTTTCGCGATGTGCTGGAGTGTTCTCTTCTCTCTGAAAAGGAAGGCAGGGTCTATAGATGCACAGAGGGAGGCCAGTAAAGTCATCTGTGTGACTAAAAACGGAAAACATTTTGCTGAAGAACTCCTGGACTAATCAGAAAGCCGAGGCGGTTTCGAACAGACTTGCTGGCTTCTGTGGCCTGGGAAAGTTCTAGTCCTTCACTCCTCAAGGCCTATGGTCTACAAATCTCAAAGAAAGTAAATCAGTTCTGTTACAGATCAAGGACCTTAGGTGAGCAAGTAAGGAGTGTGCTAACTTTAAGCAAGTGAACCCTTAAGACCCGCTGGAGTGCTGTTACACACACAGCACGTGTTGGAGCTGGGCATTATTGTCTCAGTTTGCCATTGAAAAGACTAAGGCAAAGAGAGGTTAAGTAACTGCCAGAGTTCATACAGCTAATCGGTAGCAGAGCTGAGACTCAAATCCAGGCAGCATGGTAGCAAAGCTACATGACCGGTCACACTCTAAGGAAGCGGTGTGAGTGAAGCATTCAGAAGGAGGAACTGAATGTAGACAGATATCATCACGTATCTTTTGTTTTTCCAGGTTTTTTCCCAAGGAAGTAGGCCAACTGCTCCAATCAACGGCAGTCCCATCACAACTTCATCATGTTTCCCTTGACCAGAAATGCACTAAATAGGTTCAAGATTCGAAGCATTCAACAAATTAGGTCAAGACAGAGCCATGAAAATCATTCACGAGATTTCCATGACAAATACGGTAACACTGTACTAGCTAGTGGGACCGCTTTCTGTGTTGTTGCATGGGTGTTTATAGCCACACAGATTGGAATAAAATGGAATCTATCTCCTGTCGGCAGAGTCACCCCAAAAGAGTGGAATGATGAGTAACCATCAAAGTTACTGTGATACAAAATTGTTTCAAAATAAACTTGTCATTTAAGCACTCTGCTGCTCATTAAAATATAGCATAATTGAAGAAATAAAATACATTTGAAACCTTTAAAAAGTTGTTGAAAATACTCATTATAGTGCCTGGAAGCAAAACAGTAGCAGGTTACAGGAGATTATGAATAATAAATATTTGAAAGTAGAATTAATAATGTATTTTTAATGTATTTTTCTGGCTTAATGATTTACACTAGGTATCCCTTAGTAGGTATACACACATATGTACCTTATAAATTAGTAGGTATACACACATATGTACCTTATAAATTAGTAGGTATACACACATATGTACCTTATAATTTGTATACTTAGTAGGTATACACACACTAGGTACCTTATAAATTAGTTTAATTGTTTGCAAATTCTGTTGAATCTTTCCTTAAAACATATTTATGATAAAAAAATATTCATCATCTGACTATTTTTCACATCCTTAATCTTTCCCATCATGAGCTGTATCACCATACTCTCACTCGGGTTATTATAAAAACTTTCTCACCAGTCTCCGTGCTTCAACACATGATGTCCCACATCCTCTACCCCACCACACACAACTTTTTTTAAGACAGAAGCCAGAATGATCATTTTATTTTTTAAAATTTTATTTATTTATTTGACAGAGAGAGCCAGAGTGCACAAGCTGAGAGAATGGCAGAGGGAGAAGGAGAAGCAGGTTCCCCGCTGAGCAGAGAGCCTGATGTGGGACTCAATCCCAGGACCCTGGGATCATGACCTGAGCTGAAGGCAGATGCTTAACTGACTGAGCCACCAGACGCCCCTAAAATGATCATTTTAAAACATTAGTGATATCACTCCTCTTTTCAAAACCCAATGACTCTGCATTTCACTCCAGAGTTAAAGCCAAAGTCCTTAGAAAGGTATACAGGCCCCCTAGATGCTGCACTGATCAGTTTTACTCCTGCATCAGGACATTTCTCTTTGCTCTTTTCTCTGCTTGGAATGTACTTCCTCCAGATCTTGTATGACTCGTTTCATCATACTTTTCAGGGTTTTGTTCAGATGTCATATTTTCAGAGGAGGCCTCTGACTACCCTTTTTAAAATTGCAGGCCCTCCTTAGTTTGGGCTTTGTCTGTCCTGCCTCCTTGCTTTATTTTTCTCCATAGCAATTATCATCATCTGACATAAGATATATTTTGTTTATTGTCTGTGTGCAAAGCTCCATAAAAGCATAGCTTGGAAACTGGGTTTTTCATGACTTTATCCCTATAACAGGGCTTGATAGATTAGACCTTCAGTAATTATTGGTTGAATTAATGAATATTAGTCTACAAATAATGAATTTGTTTACCACTGTGGGTTTGCAATGATTATTGGAGAGTATATTGGTTATCTATTGCAATTTTATAAATTACCCTAAAACTCAGTGGCTTAAAACAATAAACATTTATTATCTCATAGTTCCTGTGGGTCAGGAAACTCAGTGTGATTTAGCTGGATATCTCTGGCTCAGGATCTCTCACTTCTGTAATCTGAGTGTCAGGGCAATAATCATTTCAAGGTATAACCAGGACAGGATCTATATCCAAACACATACAGCTATGTACTGGCCTTAGGACCTCACTGAATATTGTCTGGAGACATCAGTTCCTTTTGTGTAGTTTTCTCCCTAGGGTAGCTCACAGTGTAACAGAGTAAAAGATACAGAAGCCAAGGTCTTTTGTAACCTAATCTTGCAAGTGACATTCCATCACCTCTAGCATAATTTGTTCACTAGAAGTGAGACGCTAATCAAGTCTCTAAAAAAGGGGAGGGGATTTTGCAAGGGCATGATTACCTCAAGGTAGGGATCATCGGGGAATGCCTATCACAGTTGACATTGGAGACCACCTCCTCCTGGATGACTAACTTCAAGATAAATGTATCTCAATGTCAAATATACATTATTACTGTTATTCTGGAGACAAAGGACATTATGTGTTCCTTCCCAGTTTTACTATGGGAGAGTTCCTCTAGGGTCCTTCCTAGGTATAGAATTGGTAGTTCTTAGGGAATGCTCATTTTCAGCTTTATCAGTATTGCTGGATTATTTCCCAAAATGGTTAAATAGTTTACAGTCTCACCAGTAAAGTATACAATTTCCTTTTTTCCACATCCAAACTCACTCTTAAGAGTTTTCATACATTTTAGTATTTGCTGCTTTGGTGAGTGTGACATAGTAGCTCTCGTTTTAATCTGTATTTCCTGGGCCTAATTACTGATGAGGTCCAACATCCTGTGTTAGCCTGTGTGTGTGTGTGTGTGTGTGTGTGTCTGACTTTTCTGTTTCTTTTTCCATTTCTCTATTTAGTTGTTTGTCTTGCTCATTTTGTAAAAGTTTTTAAATAAATTCTCCATACTCATTTTATCAGTCAGGGTTTAATCAGAGAGGCAGAACCATATAAGTAATATAGAATATCAGATTAATTATGGGAATTAGAACTGATCCAATGGTGAGAACCAGTGGAGCGGTTTTTACAAAGCTGTTGCCTTGCCATCTGGTACTGAATAAGTTCTTAGTAGAGGAGGAAAGTTGGATGTGAAATAGGGGAGAGCAACAATCAACTGGAATTGGGAAGGATGCACTGGAATCATGGCTATAAACTAGAACCTGTGCCTGTTTGTCACTGTCTGTAAGATGACTTGGATGACTTATGGGAGAAGTTGGTGCCCTTCATTGTGGAACTGCGCATTCACCTGACCCAGTACTCAAAAAAGCTAAAGAATTGGTAGAAGCTTAAATAGCTCTAGGTGTTGGACCTTATCAATAAAGCAAACCAGAAGATCAGCAACAGCATACACACACTTCACAGTGCCCAGTGTTTTATGCCAGCCTTCCAAGTACAAAATGGTTGCTGTCTTATGTCCACCATCCCTATATAATACATATCTCTCTTGTGGTTGACCCTAATCTGAAACCACAGAGGGAAGGAATTCTGAAAAAAGTAGTTGAAGCCTAGTTAAATTGATACTTAGAAAGTCACAGTAATCCACCGCTTGTCAATTTGGCATAAGGGCACATCTTTCCTGACTTTATTTGTATTTCAAATAAAGCCAATAACAAAAATATGCTTTTACCTAACAATGCAACTTTCCCTCATAAAACTAATACACTAGTCCTGTCCCTAAAAAAGTACATGAAATCCCTTTACAAACCATGGCAGGGTGACACTGTCAACTTCCAGTTAAATGGAGCCATTTATGTGATCCCTGAAGTCTAAGACCTCTAGACCAGCAAAACCAAAGCTATAGAAATGAATATTTCTCTGGTGGATCACTAGAGGTGATTGTGATAGGACCCATTCTCATCTCTGCTTGTTGATTCCCAGGCCCGAAACTCCCAGCTCTGGGAAAATAGCACTGTGTATTTGTTGGTCATTTAGAGCATGGAAGACATTACCTCAGCCTGGCAAGGTAGTGTTATCCAGCTGTTGCCATAACTAACACTTTTGAAAGGTTCTTGCACCATTCTATTGGTGGTGGGAAACATAGTAAGATCATTGAATTCCATAGCATGAATCCATTAATGTATTTTGTTTGCTATAAAGTAAGTTTCTTTGTCAGGATCAGTGCTTTGTTGTGTACCACGGTGCTAAATAAGGCATTTAGCAAGTTCATGGATGATGGTATTCATAGAAAGGGTGCAGAGACAGAAGGTAAATCTACATTGTTAGTTAAGTATCTGTTCAAGTGATAGCAAACCACTGTCCTTTCCATGATTGAAGTGGTCCGAGGAATGGTGTTAAATATAGGTGCATTGGTGGCCTGTCCACTGGTAGATTGGATACGCTCAACAGTCTGTGGCTAGACTAGTCTTGATGGGTGCAAGTCCATTTTGTGAGCCCATACATAATTATCCCTGCTGTCGTGATCACTTTGTGTCTGAGGCATTGAGAAGGCATAGGGTGTCTGAGAAAGAGAGTCATAGCCATAAGATGGGTCATCTTTTCCACCTGATTATTAAAGTGATACTCCGCTGGCTATTATTTTATGTGTATTTATATGGGACCTGACTATCTTCCCACTCTGTGCCCATTTATAAAAGTCTGTTCACATAATCCATTCCCAAACTTACTGTCATCAATTTCCCAGTAGTGTTCCTTTTAATTCCCTGATCAGCTTGTCATACCATTAGCTGGTCCCCGTGACTTGGTATACAGTTGTACCTCTGGTAATTTTTCCTTCCAAGTGAAATGAGCAACTATGTATTCTACTTAAAGTACTGCCCACCAGGAAGATTCCCCATCTTCGTCCTTGTCAACTTGGAATTAAACTATATTGCTGAAGCCCTCCACTTTGAGTTATGGCCCACCTATTTTGCAGAACCAGATTTTAATTCTTTCTTCTTCTGTCCACTGGTAATAGGAAACTCCCCATGGGGCCATATACACTTGTATACCCTACTAAGTTCAAAGTGAATGAAACTTACCCAAACACACAACTTATAAACAGTGGAACCAGGAGTCAAGCTTTAGAACCTGTTCTTTTACTTCCATGTTACACTGTTAGTCTTTTTTCAGGTATATAGGTTGGAAGTTCTGGAAAGATTCAGGCTGGAACTAGAGAAGATAGGGAACAAATCACAGATTGTTGTGAAAACCTTGGGAGTGAAAAATGTTATCAAGAGAGTAGATCAACAAGGAAGTAGAAATAGGGAAAGTATGTGGCATGTAATGAGTATTTTTAAATGGCTGTTACTTTCCTCTTTACCTTCACCCTGAATATTTTCTGATTTGATATACGGGTGAAAGCCTATATATGTGTATATATGTAAGCCTCTGTGTGTTTATATATGCGTAAGCCTCTGTGTGTTTGTGTGTAGAGAAAGAATGCATATGTGTGTATATCTATATGCATAGATATAGACATGTACACATACATATATTTATATAAGTATGGAGAATATACACACATACATACACATGCATGTTTTTAAGAATACAGTTATTTTAAGGAATGTATATATACATATAACTACTTAAGATTATTGTGATATTAAAATTTGTGACCACTCATTTCTTATAATAAAACTTAGATATTGAATCTTTTACTGTTTCTACCTTTCTCACTGGATATTGTATTTTGGTCATATGTAAAACATTGGAGGCAAGCCATTTTGTTGTTCTCCATGTGCCTTATAGCTAACTTTTAGATACATTTATAAAATTATCAGCCACAACATAATTGTTACATTGTCTCACACACTTCTTGGATAACTATATTATTATATATTACCATTATGAGGAAGATATTACTTGGCAGTTATCGAATACATTTGCTTGCTGTCGGCAGAGTTGGATAACTTCATTTTGATACATATTCTCCCTTTATTTGGAAAAACTGAGCTGCCATGGCTTTATTTTGCTACTGGGCTCTAAATAAGCATGGATAATAAGTGAAGAATGAATAATTAAAGTTTTCCATGTCTGTGTGCTGTTATAGTTTAGAGGATTGGATGTTTTTCTCATCTGAAATTGTAGTAATCTTATAAAGTCATGTATCTTGTTGAATTGATGTATGCCCATGATTAGCCTGGATTGGCTAAATGACATGGAATTCAATTTAAAATGAAAATAGAATTCACAACTCTTGGCTTTTGGTCTACTGCTCCATTAGGAATTTCACAGACTTTCTAAGAAAAGACAACCCTGATCTAATCCCAGGTGGCGATGGTATGTTGATAAATAAATGCTGTAGCTACATGCCAACTATTGAGAAGATTGGTAAGTAAGAGTCAGGTTGGAGGATAGGGCCAATGGATAATTTGTATTTGATCAGTCTTAACTTATGTCCATCTGCTTTAAATAGGATTTGAATACGAGGTCCAGTATTTACTAGTTCTTGTTTCATAACACAACCTTATAGATAAGTTAATAACAATGACAAGTATGTCAAAAATGCTAAATTCTGGTTTCAGTTATAAACAATGAATAAAGAGATATCTCTGTGTCAGTTTTCACCCATTCCTTAACTGATTTAGCAGACGTACTGTGTTCCATCTTTAACGATGTGATGCAGGAAAAGTGAAGTAGGGTTTGCAAGCCAGTTGTTAGTACCCATTGTTAAAGCATTACAACAATGAATTCACCCCCTTTAAGAGAAGTTTCTGCTTATTTTGGAAGTTAAGTACCCTAATAGTTCCTCATTTGTTACCAGAATGGAAAAGTGCATCGATGTCCAACATGCATCTTCAAATCTTTCATGTTCTGCAGTACAGCAGCTGCTTTCCTGGAGGGGGTTGACATTAATTTGAGCAGTATCTCTTATTTTCCAATAACCTTTTACATTACAAAAAAATCTGCAACTTCATTTTCTTCCCCTATCTGGAAACCATAGAAACCAATGTGAAATTATAGCTAAGAAGTTCGTCACTGGGCTATCTCAAGCTGATCTCCATGGAAACATTTCACATTTTCTTGAAATGAAAGATCTTCCAATCAGGCACAAAACCATAACTGATGGGTGTCTGACAAATATAACAACAACAACAACAGAGAAGTATATGGATATTTTATTAGATAATACATGCAGGAGAGATTTAAAACCACTTCATAAATGAGAACATTTAAATGGTAAGTATAATGCCAACTATAGAAATAAACATACAGTTTTGAAAACAATGTTCTGTCACTCTTTTTAAATGTTGTTCTTTCTAGATTTTTGCATTAAAGGCAACTTCCTAAAATAGTATGGACTTTGAATTCAGAAAGATTTATTTTCAGAATCTATTTCTGCCCCTTGGCTATCTGGCTCATTGTTCCCATTTTCTTATAAAGTTGAGGAAAATAATATCTGATTTACAGATCGTTTGCAGATTAAATTGAGTTAAATGCTTAATAAGCAATTATTTTTTATCTGGTAAAATGAATAAATGAGTGATGGAAGTATTGTGGAGGAGGAGGATTTTAGCCCTTTAATAAATGGTTAAGAGATAGTACTGTCCTATATGACATATTACCACATTTACTAATATTAAGAGCTCTGTTATTTAACTATGATAATACAAAATCAATGCCTAGTTCAAAACTTGGCTAATTTCCAAAAATCATTTTTGAGATTGTTGTTTGGAGCTTGGGTCAGATGAACAGGGTGGGTGGGGGAAGGGCTCCTTCCTGTTGTAGGAGTGAGCTCTAAAATAAGCCTGTGAGGTAAAAATATTGTTTTCAAAATTAAATTACAAAATTGTGAAATCTTAAATTACATAATCAAAATTGATTACAAAGTATAGTTTATTTTAAAGTGCAGTATTTATTTAATGTAGTTTTCTGTAATATATAGAATATATACAGTAATACACATTTACCAAGACATGTACATGACCAATATAATTGTCCAGTAGGCCCAGAAAGAGTGTGAGGACATGCCCTTTTGTGAGAGCAATGGGAAACTGAGAAACCACTCAGGAGCATGTAGAGCTACTGAGCAGAACATTAGATGGAAAGTTCCTGTGTGCATTTGTTTATCTTATATTTTTGTCTCTGTCATCTGTATCTATGTTTCAGTCTTTTGGTTTCTCTCCAGTCCTTTCTGTTTGCTTTTCCTCTGTTCCTGTGTCTTTTTCTTTAAGCCTATGTAATTGAATTTGATTAAGTTATATATATATATGATACGACTCCTCTATATTGCTGTTAAGAACAATATTAAAATTAAGCGCCCTTTAAACTTTTTCTGCTGCAACACTTGCTGAATGAAGGATATATGACAAATTTCTATGAATGTAGCCAGAATTTGATTTTTTAAAAAAATAGGGAAATAAAGCAATAGGAACATGCATATTTTTGTGGGTTAAGAGGTCCTAAGTGTTCTGAAAGTATTTTAAGCATACATAATTACACTGATTATAGTCTCTCAAACTTTGTAAGGAAATAACTAAAGATTAATAAGCTGTGTGATAATTTATATTTACTTCAAGTGTGTTAAACTATATTGTAAATTTTTGCTTACCTTGGGCTAAGATAGGCTTGCAGTTATGTCACTGTTTGAAGCGCATTAGATTTGGCCAAACACATTCTCTCAACGAAACACATTCAAATGTTTATATGTATGAGGGACATGTACTAGGAAAAACCTTAAATTCACTCCAATTTCTGTCTTTTTTCTGTATACCTGCCTCCCTACCTACTAAATAATTTGTGAGCTTGAGTTTTTAATTGTTACTATTGTAGTAATAGAGTATTCAAGACATTGCATTATTATTTCATCACCTAATGTTATGAGAATGGCAGTTAAGGTAATAGACCACCCTGTCAAAGTCTGCTTAACTCTTGTGATCTATAAATTATGGTACCAGGAAAACTTTGCAGTTCTAATAACTCTATAAATTATATAGAGTTACTATATATAGATAGATACAGTAACTCTCTCTATATATAATATATATATATATTATCTCCCCAATAATAGTGAATAAGAAATCTAAGCTGTTATCCCAATAAAATAGGATAAGACTTTGACCTCACACTCATTTCAAAAATGTTACTTAAAATTAATTGCTTTTAAATAAACTACTCACATCATATATTTTCCTAATGTGACAACATTAAAAATAATTATTTTACTTAATATCCATAGAACAAACTGCTTGAAATTTGGCCTGTTAATGAGTCTACCGAACAAGACGAAAAGAGTTTTATTTGCTAAATGTTATGCAACTTCAAAGTGGTCAATTCTTCAGTTTTTGCCTAAGCAATGAGGAAATTTAGGATGATTGCTTATGTAAAATGAAACAATAATGCTATTAATTACACCTAAAAGGAAGGTTCCAATTAGGAGAAGAGAACTACTTTTTCTCATGTATTACATATGATTTTTAAGCAAGATTATTTGCTTCGTCTTTACTTATGTGTTACATATTTATATAGTCATTTAACTGCTACAGTGTTGCTGTAAACTGACTGTGTCCCTTCAGAATTCATGTTGAAACTTAATCCCCAGTGTGATGATATCTGGAGGTGGGGCCTTCAGAAGGTGGAGTCCTCATAAATGGAACATATAAATGGAATTAGTGCCCTTATAAAAGAGATCCCAGAAGACTCACTTGCCTTTTCCACCATGTGAGGACAGAGTGAGAAAATGTCTGTCTATGAACCAGATGGGGGCTCTCACCAGATGCTGAATCTGCTAGCATCCTGATCTTGAACTTTCTGGGCTCCAGAACTGTAAGAAATATACTTCTGTTCCTTATAACCCACTCACTCTATGGTACAGCCGCCTAAACATAATAAAAAATGTTTTATAATCTTTATTCATTTAAAATTAATATGTTTATTGGCTTGTGTTATAAATCTCAGGATACAAGATCATTAATTAGTTTGTGGAATTTTTAAGTAATTGTAGAGAAGAGGGTGGCAAAGTAACAGAAAGCTTCCTTTATGAATTATTCACAAATGTGTGCCACATTTAATTTGATTAGTTGGAACTGACCATTTTGTAAAGCTGTCACTGAGCCAGTCTCTCTTCAAACTACAAACTTGGTAAGTTTGTCTATGGTTAGTTAGATACAGAAAGGCTAAGCTAAAGAGAGATCTAAAATGCACATTCAAGAAAATAGAAGTTTATTTCTCTCTGATTTAGCAGTTCAGTGTAGGCAAACAGTCCAGGGCAGTAGGTTACACCCCAAAGCAACAACTTCCATAAAACAGTAGCCGCAGGAGACACCAAGGACAGATAGGAAACATTAATAACAGGAAGAATTACACATTTTTCTAGCCAAAACAAGTTCCTCCTTTCCCCCAAGATAGGATGGTTATAGAAATATTAAGAGTGTGTGTGTGTGTGATTGAAATAATTTAAATAGCATAACCATATTGCAATTAAAGCCAAAAGCATTCCGAAATTATAAAACAGCCCCTTCCACCTGGAATTTAGAAAATAAATCTATGAACAACTTGTATTAGGGTTATCTAGCAAAATATTATCCATACAATTATTTTTTATGTATCTATATATATCTGTATCTATTTCCCTCTTTCCCTTTTCCTTCCTTCCTTCTTTCCTTCCTTTCTTCCTTCCTTCCTTCCTTCCTTCCTTCCTTCCTTCCTTCCTTCCATCCAAATATCTATCTATCTATCTATCTATCTATCTATCTATCTATCTATCTAAGCAGATAAAGAGGGAGGGAGAGATTATTACAACAAATAGGTTGGCTCACCCACTTATGGAGGCTGACAAGTCTCAAGATCTAGAAAGTGAGTCAACATACTGGAGATTCAAGAGAGCTGATGTGTAGTTCCAGTCCAAGTCTGAAGGACTGAGAATCAGGAGAATCAGTCATGTAAATTCCAGTCTGAAAGTCAGCAATCTCAAGACCCAAGAAAAGCAGGTGTTTAAGTTCAAGGGCCAGAAAAGACCAATAGCCCAGATCAAAGAACACAAGGAAGAATTCCCTTTTATTTGCAGAAGGTAAACTTTTTAATTCTTCTCAGTCCTTCAACTGATTGGATGAGGTCCACCCACATTAGGGAGGGCGATCTGGTTTACTCAGTCTACCAATTAAAATGTTAATCTCATTCTAAAACATCCTTACAAACATACCCAGAATAATGCTTGACCAAACAGCTAGGTACTTCATGGCCCAGTCAAGTTGCCATATAAAATTAGCTATCACACAACTCCTGGGTCAGAGGAAACCAAAATTTCAGAACATCTTGAAAATAAAGACTTTTGAGAATGCAACATGCCAGAATTGATGATATACAGTTAAATTTGGTACTGGAGGAAAATTTATAGATTAAATACCTATAACAATAAAAATGAAAAGTGAATTAAACACCTAACTACTTAGTAAAAGAAAAAGAAACTTTATTAAGAACTATATAAACCAAACAAAGCAGAATTAAATCAACTCCAAAATTGGAATATAGCAAAGCATTAATAAGAACTAATAAATTAATCCAATAGTGAATTCACTTATTTGAAATGATCACAATAAGCAACCATTATCAACCATATTAATTTTTTAAAATGTGGGGAGAAAACATGCATACAGAAATTTAGAAATATTGCATATATATGGAAAAATAACAAATTAGTGTGCATACCTCTATGCAAATATATTGGAAAATCTAGATCAGATGAATCGCTTTCTAGCAAAATACAATTTACCAAAATAAAAAAATTTATCTTTTAATCCTAAAAGTTACAAAGTCTAAACAGATCAATTATCATGGAATAAATAGGGAAAGTAAAGAGATTACTTCAGTTAAAAAAAAAAAAGACCCTGTATGGGTCCAGATGAGAATTTTGCCAAACTCTGAAGATAAGACAATCTCCAGTCTAAATGATTGCAGAATAGAACAAGGAAAAATCCAAGTTCATATCAGGAATGAAATGAGTGTATTATTAACCCTAAATATTGCAGAGATTGTACCAAAAATAAAATTACAATCCGATCTCATCGGCATTGGAATAATACATGATGACCATGTGGATTTATTCTAGGTATGCAATGTGCAATGATAGTTAAATATTAACATAATCCATTATATTAATAGCGCCAAGAGATAAAGCATATGCTCAGTTCATAGATACATAAAGATCCTTAAAAATATTTGACATTTATTATGCTTTAAAGACAAAAATCGGATCTGTGCGCACATGCACGTGTGTACACATGCGCACACACACACACAGCCCTAAAGTTGGCATCTTACCTAATGAGAAAACATTAGAGGCTTTCTGATTAACATCAGACATAAGACAAATATATTCTCTCTATTACTATTTAACATTTTTATTAGATGTATTAGCTTATAAAAGTAGTCAAAACCAGAAAAGAATAAGAATTGGAAAATAAGAATTCTATTTGCAGATGATAGAATTATGTATGTGGAAAACCCCCAAAAAATGATGGGGAAACTTAAGAATTTCAGGGTGTTATCAGATTAAAAATCATAAAATCAACATTCAAAAAGATGATATGGATGAGACAATTCCATTGACAAAAGAGAAAATAAATACATAGAATATATATAAATTTATGTGCAACAAATGTGTGTGTCTATATAAACAAATGAAAACATGTATCATATTCTTGGACAGAGAGACTCAATGTCATATAGAATTCAGTCTTCCCTGAGATAATTTATAACATTAAAGATTTTCCAAGAAAATATGAATAAGCTATTTTTCTTTGGAGCTTGGCAAGTTAATTATAAAATTCATTTAACAGAACAAATAATAATCAGGACGTGCAAATTCCAGAAGTAGTGACTGATTCTCTTAGTTATTAAAACATTTTCCAGAGTCTCTATTTCTGAATCATTGTGCTATGTGTACAAATGGAAGCCAGACCAATATAACAGAATAGGTAATTCATAAGTCAATTTTATTGCATATGGAAATTTAATATATGATAAAGGTAGCATTTAAACAGTGGTGAAGAAGATGAACTTTTAATAAGTACTGTTGGAGGATAATTGATTAAACATAAAGAAAATAGATAAATTTGTGTCCATTTCTGATATTATAGATACGATAAATTCTAACTGGTTTAGAGTTTTACAACAACAAATGGAACTATAAAGCAAGAAGAAAACATGGGGGAATTTATAACATGAGAGTGAGGAAAATCTTCTAAATATGAATCAAAATCCAAATGCATTAAGAAGAAATATTGGTAAATTTAAACATAGTTAGAAATAACTTTGCATTGCAAAAAATCCGAAAAACAAAGTAAGAAACACAATGGCTATTACGAGAAAGGACTTGAAAATTATGTCAGTTTAAATAGTTACTCTCTCTAATATATAAAAGCCTTCTGAAAGCAGAGAGGTAAAATACAAATGGTCAAAGAGATATGAACAGATAGTTCACGGAAAAAGAAATGCAAATAGCTCTTATATATGTGAAAATATTCATGACTCTCCATAATAAGAGAAATGTGCTAATTAAAACTAAACTGAAATACTGTTTCTTACCAATCAGATTGGCAAAAATCCCAAAGCGTAACTATATGTTGATGAGACTGAAGGAAAACTGGCATTGGCAAACATTGTTTTTGGGAATACAAAATGGTAAATCTCCCTGGAGGAGAATTTGGCAATATCCTACGTTTATTCTTCAACCCAGCAATCTCATTTCTAGGTATCTATCTCAAAATGCACTAGCAAATATGTGAAAAGTTATGTGCAGAATATTATCAATGGCAATCCTTTTATAAGAGCAAAAGACCCCAAACAGCCAGTTATTAAACTCTTGTGTCTCAATTTCAAAACCCACCCATGTATAATTGAGTAGATGCGCAGTCTGGGCCTCTACTCGCCACATTTCTGTTTGTGTGCTGGCTTCAGTAAGTCTCTGCCTGTGGGGGGCACTGCCACAAGACTGCGGCTTGGAAGCCGAAAATAAAGGATACTAACCTTTCTGTTTTGCCTCAGCTTCCTTTGAGTGTCACAAGAACAACACTTTTTCACTCCAACAAGAATTTGTTTCCCACTGTCTTCAATACTGCCTTTATCATGTACTGAATGCTTTTGTCTGGAGCTTGACATGTTGATTATACCATACATTTAGAAGAACAAACAGTATCCAGGAAAACCTGGACTTTCTAATAAGTAGTGTTGGACTAACTAGTTAAACCATAGGAAAAAATAGATAAAACTGATTCCATTTCTGGCACTATTCACAGAATTGATCCCAAATTGTTCTGAAATTTAAATATTTAAAAAATAAAATCATACCTGGAAGACAATGGGAACGCTAAAGTATCACATGGGTAGTAACTATAGGAAACAATAACCACCTATGACCAGGAAAACAAAGGGAAAAAGTTACAATTATTAGACGTTGGCATAAAGAAACAACAGAACTGGTACCTAGACCTCGAAAGAAGGAGCACTGTTTGGCTGGTGCTGGCATCTTTGAGCTTGGAGACCTGCAGACCTGGCATACAGACCTCCAGTGAGGGGCACCCAACAGGCTTGTTCTGGTTGGTATAGGTGATATACCCTCTGTGAGAATTAGAAAAACTCGAAGGTGGAATGAACTGTTCCCTTCAAAGAATATTAGGAAGTCATCTTATTATTTCAGAAATTGGAATATATATAAAGAAAAGAAGCTAGCATTTATCCTGTCTCTTCCAAATGAATTCTAATGAAGTATAAACAAATAGTGAGAAGTTTTTTTTACATATTATTCTAGGTAATAAAGAAAAAAGAGAATTAGAATAGCGCCCTTCAAATGAAAGAATAGATCTGAGCTATGATAATTGGTGACTACTTACCTCACAAAAAAAGAAAATCAGACAATATATACCTACTGGTGAAAGTACAAACACCATCTATGAACAACTCTTGCCAAAAAAACAAAGTTGGATATAAATTTAACTACCAATTAACAGGAAATAAAGAGACAGGAATACTTTGGGCAATACCATGCGGCTGCGGTAAGCAAAATTGAGACTGGGAAGTTCTTGGACAAATATCCAGTTTCTTCCAAAAGTAAACGTCAAAGAAAGAAAAAGAGGGAATGGATAGGAACTTATATATTAAATTAAACTTGAGACAAAGGTAACATATGGACTGTCCTCAGATCTTGATTCAAAGAAACAAAAAATGTATGAGACAATATGGAATTTGAACACTGGCTGGACATGTGATGATTTTAAAGAATTTTTCTGATGTGATAATTTTTGGGTTATGTTAAAAATAAAAGAATGCTCATATTTTCGAGCTATACCCTGAGACAATTATAAATACCATCCAGAATCTCCTTCAAGGTAATCCAGCATGTGTGTGTTGAGGGTGAGTGCATAAATGAAACAAGAATGGCCATTTGCTGAGGTGCCTAGGTGGCGCAGTGGTTAAGCGTTTGCCTTTGGCTCAGGGCGTGATCCCAGCGTTATGGGATCGAGCCCCACGGGATCGAGCCCCACATCAGGCTCCTCCGCTATGAGCCTGCTTCTTCCTGTCCCATTCCCCCTGCTTGCGTTCCCTCTTTCGTTGGCTGTCTATCCTTGTCAAATAAGTAAATAAAATCTTTTAAAAAAATGGCCATTTGTTGAAAACAATAAACACTTTGAATTCTGTGCATGGGAGTCCTTTTCTTATTACTTCTATTTTTGTACTTATATCTTTTTTTTTTGGAAATTTTTCACAGTAAAAATAAATACACTTAGTATATTCGTTTGTAGTATATTTTGTTGATAATAATGATTAATAATGACGACAACGTGCCTTACATTTGAGTACTACAATGTTTTCGTCCCCATAAATGCACTTTATTTTTTTCCATAAATGCACTTTAAATATATTATATCTTTAAATCTCTCCCCAAAACATGTGATCTTTGTATTATTTCTGTTTGTTTGATTTCAAAGACTTTGCTCTTGTAACTATTTACCTCTCTGCCTTTCTATCTAGCTAGTGATAGAGGTGATAAAAATTTAAGTTGCAAGTTTGCCAGTGAATAAGCTTTTAGTATTAATATTTAGTAATTATTAAGTTATAATGGTTAATGTTTATTATTATGTGCCAGGCATTGTTCTAAGGGTTTTGTGTGTATTTATTTGATATTCTTAACCACCCTATGAGGTACAACATTTATTAGCTAAATGCGGGTTTTTTTAATTCTTGGAAGAGCCACCTATCCAGAGTCTCTTTAAGCCATTTTTCTTGTTAGACGTATAAATTTCTCCTTTGTTGTTGGTATCAGCAATGATCCAGTATTAAGCAGCATTATACACAGTTTTGAGTCTTCACTTTAGTTATTTTTAATTAGAGTCTTATGAGAGAAATGAGTATAAACATTTTTAAGCTTTTGATCTATATTATCAAAATGCTGTTTAGAAAGATTTTGCCAGCTTCCACCGATTGCACATAGCAGTTTTAGAGTTATGTGGAGTTCAGTATACTTTAATCCCTCTTAGTAATCTAATTTTTAAGGAGCAAAATTGAAAACGGAGAGGTGAGGGACTCCCGGCTGTCACCGTCAATAGAGAACCAGATGCGATCTCAGGGTTCTAAGTTCAAGCCTCATGTTGGGTGTAGAGATTACTTAAAAATAAAAAAATCCGAAAAAAAAAAAAAAAGAAAGAAAACTGAGAGGAGAAAAGTGCCATGTAATTTGCATGTTAATTTTAATTTCTTTGATTATTGATAGTATCTAATATTTTTAAATGAGATCATATGTGAATGTGTGTTTGTACGTCTATGGATTGTCCGTTATTTTCCTTCATCTTTTTTTTTTTTTAAATGACATTCTGGTCTTATTAAACTGTAAGACTTCTTCGTATAGTAAAATACCAGATCTTTTCAGTCATATATGCTACAAGTGTTTTCTTATTTGCCTTTCAAATTTGTTCAGGATATTTTTGACAAGTGAATTTTCAATTTTGGTGTAGTCATTAAATCAATTATTTCCTTTGACCTTTTCCACTGAACTTTTTTGCTTGCTTGGGAGGTCTTTTAGGTATCACAGCATCAGAGAAGCATTCACAGACTTGAGCATTAGTTGATTTGTTTTTAGACTTTATTATTCCCTTTGACCAAAATGCTCTAGTCAGCTGATTTCCTTTCATTACCCTTGAATCTACCAAACTCTTTGCCAACTTGAGTTGGGAAAGGCGTGTTGTAATGCCTGCTCCCTAGGCAGTTCAAAGCTGGACCAAATTGTCCAAAGCTGTTTTGTAGTCTAAATTGGTTGAAGAATCCTGGCTGTTAAAGAACCTGATCTCAGCAGGGAATTCCTGGCAATGAGCTGAGGAGTATTATTAGTTTAAAAGCTAGGGAAGCCAGCTTGTACTAGAAAATCACCAACGCCTTATAATATGAATGCATGGCTCTGACACAAATGGGTCATGTGTAGAAAAGACAGAAGATAATTAATTGAAAAGCATCAACATTTTTAAAGCAGGATTGAATTTTTGTTGGTACTACTTTATGACGGCATAGGAGATATCTAGCAAAATGCTTGGAAAATTTCATTCACGGACACAGTTTATCTAAACCACAGAAATCCTGAAGTTTCCTCTCAATATTTAACTCACATAGAGTACATTTTTGACTACAGAATTTTAATGACAACAACAAAATAAATCATTGTTGTTAATGCTTTAAAGATGAGTTTTCATTTCTGCTTTCACTACTCAGAATTAGACTGATAGAGCAAGTGTGAATTTTAAAACCTGACTTTTGTTTGGAAATCTTATTTTGAGAAGGAAAGATTTCAAACAGAATTTTTCCTGCTATTTTTAACACAAGATTTGCAACAAAGTAATACAAGTACATAGTTTTGAAAACTCAAGCAGTGTAGAAAAGCTTAAAGCCGAAAGCAATAGTGTTCCATACTATGGCCTATCTTTAGTCTTTCATTAGAACCATTTTACAGTTTTCTAATTGTTTTTCTAATTGTTCTTGTATCTCTACATCATTAAGTTGATTTTTCTTGATTAATCCATTTCAGCTATGGTCTATGGAAATCTTTGATAGATGAATATTTAAACTATTTTTTTAAAAGATTTTATTTATTTATTTGTCAGAGAGAGACAGAGCACGTACAGAGGGTACGGCAGGCAGAGGGAGAAGCAAGCTCTCCACTGAGCAGGGAGGCTGATGTGGGACTCAATCCCAGGACTCTCGGATCATGACCTGAGCCCAAAGCAGACACCTAACCAACTGAGCCACCCAGGCATCCCCAGATGAATATTCAGCAATTCCTTTCTTCTACTATCCTGTTCTCATTTCAGGGATTCCAAAACCTTTTCAAACCTCTGTGCATTTAGGGTTAACATTCTTTTTTTAAAAAAGGTTCAATTCAATTCCCCAATAATTGATAGTTCCACTGTGG
This sequence comes from Ailuropoda melanoleuca, assembly GCF_002007445.2. NCBI lineage: Eukaryota > Metazoa > Chordata > Mammalia > Carnivora > Ursidae > Ailuropoda > Ailuropoda melanoleuca. The sequence continues at coordinate 72,830,982 of NC_048228.1, forward strand.
TAACTTTCTGTTTATCCTTGTGTTGCTACAGATTTTTCTTCAATTTCTAGCAATGCTTGAATATCATTTTCAATTGAGAATGACCAGCAATATTGGATGGATGGGTGGTGCTTGTCAACTGGTGGACTTCATTTTGAATAATAAAGCAGGAAACTGGAATTTTTTTGAATAGTAGAATTTGAACAACTTTGCTTTCGAGGCAAATACCCACTGTCCCAGTTTGCCCAGAGAGCCACTTCAGTTTCATTAGAAAGAAAACTTCTTGATCCTCACCCCACCATTGTGTGGGGTTTACATTACCTAGGGGTAGGAGTAAATAGGGACTATTTCAGCCCTGCTTAAAAATTAATGCAAAAATGTTATATCTGGAAGTTCAGACCCCTCTATTTTTGGGCCCTTCTCCTTAAATTCTAGAATGTGTGTCCTTCTCTGTTTCTTCATATATGATAAGTATTCTGTCTACTGAAAGCCCATGTCGGTCATTTTTACTTGTTCCTTTTTATTGTCCCTTGATGAGGTTCTTGGTGTAAGAAAAGAAAAATATTTGTTTTTGGTTAGCTGCCCTCAACCAGAAGCCAGAAGTTACTTTTTAAAATAAACTTTATTTTCCAGCTTTGTTTTATCTTTGATCTTTAGTTTTGTACCATTGTGGTTAGGAAAGATACTTGGTATGATTTCAGTCTTCTTAAATTTGTAATATTTGTTATGTTTCTTTTTATGTGATTTATTTGGGATTCTTCTGTGTGTACTTGAAGAAAATGTGTATTTTATGTTTCTTGGTTAGAATGTTTTATATATATCTTTTAGAACTGTGTATTCTGAAGTATGCTTCAAGTAAAAAATGTTCTCGTTGAAAAAATAACTTTAACTGAGGGTGCTGTTTAAAATAAAGCAGATCAGAAGGGAGGTGGGTGAAATAGGTCAAGGGGATTAAGAGGACACTTACCATTATGAGCACTGAGTAATGATGTATAGACTTTTGGAATCACTATATTGAGCACCTGAAACTAATATAACACCACGTTAACTATACTGGAATTAAAATGAAAAACTTAATAAATAAATAAACAAGCAAACTTTATTGTATTTTATTTTAAAAACAAGTACATAATCATCAAAGAAAACTTGTAATACTCAGGAACACATAAAGAAGGAATTAACTATCCACAGCAGTCTCATCATTAATGATAATGACATTTTGGTTTTTTATTCAAAACTACGTCTATAGTTCTAGTATACCTTTGTATTGGACTTTAATCACAATATTGTATGGTGAAAATTTTCTGTTTGAATAATAATCACTGAAATTTTAAAGGAAAAAATTTTCCATTTTACTTATGAATTTATCATAATATAATTTACTATTCCCTCATGGCTATAATGTAAAATGTGTTCTCCCTTATCACTATTACAAGGAATGCTACAGTGAGAATTCTTTACATAAATCTTTACCCTCATCCCTTATTATTTCCTGGAAATTTTATCTTGAAAGTAAAATTTGTTAATCAAAGGATGAAAAAAATATTAAATTTCACAATTCATGTGCTAAGTTGCTTTACAAAGAAGTATATCCATTGGCAGTGTATAAGGATCCCCTCTCACCAATGACCTTACAAAATATAATATTAACATTTTTTGAAATGCCAACATTACAGATAGAAATTTCATCTTGTTTACTTGATTTTTCTTTCATCATTAACAAGGTTGATGCTTTTAAATTTTATTTGGCCATTTTTGCTTTTTCTTTCATGAATTATCTGCTTTGATCCTTTGATGATTTTTGCAATCATGCTATGTAATGGTTATATTTTAGAATTTTGTAACAAATCAAAATGTGTTCCCTTATATATGCACCAGTTTTGTTTTGTAAATTTTGTAGTGCATAGCCTGTCTTAAATGCCCAGTCAACTTTAAAGTGTTCTGTGGATACTGTCATCATTTACATATAGTTATGCATGTTGCCGAAGTTTTAAAAATAAATCATAAACACAAGAGATGCATAAAGAAAAGAAACGTAGCAAGAATTATAATACATTCTTAGCACAGAAGGGATAATTGAAAGACAATTGCAAAGAATGTAAAGAAGTGCAGTATCTAGTATAGCACCTGCTGAGAGGCTGTCACTCCATAAATATTTGGTGAGTGGATGAGTCAAGGAATTATGAGCAAGCAGAGGACAGCAGACACAGCTGCTGATGAGATCTCCTCCTTCTTTCAGTCTTTCCCTGATTTGGTAAGTAAGTAAGGCAGACCAGGAATTCTCTCTTTGTTTTAGTTTTTCAGTATTCCTGAAAATAATCTTATCTACAACATGTCTTCAGAGTGATGTATTTATTAGCTGGTGCTGTCAAAGATGATCTAAACTTTTCAGAATAGAGTTGGACAAGTAATTCTTATCACATTATCACAGAGTGGAAAGGTTGTTAATTCACATTCAAGTCAGTAGCAGAAGTTCATGTTTCTTTAAAAAGGAGGTGGTGTGGTTGTTTCTATTACTTCAATATGTTTTAAAGTTATTCTCTTTTTGACCAGAATTTTCTTTTTTTCAAAAATGTTTAATTGTGGGGTACCTGGGTGGCTTAGTTGGTTAAGCGTCTGCCTTCATAATCCCAAGGTCCTGGGATGGAGTCCAGAGTCAGGCTCCCTGCTCAGTGAGGAGCCGCCTCCTCCGTCTCTCGTCTCTCTTTGCTCCTCTCCCCTTCTGATGCTCTCTCTCTCTCTCTAAAATAAAAAAATAAAATCTTTTAAAAATGTTTAATTAGCAATAGTATGGAGGATCATAGGAGGGGGAGGGAAGTCTGAAAGGGCGAATCAGAGAGGGAGATGAACCATGAAAGCCTATGGACCCCAGGAAACAGACTGGGGGTTTCAGAGCGGAGGGGGTTTGGAGAGGAGGTAAGAGGGTGATGGGTATTAGGGAGTGCATGTGTTATGAGAGCACGGGGTGTTATACGTAACTAATGAATCATTGAACATGACATCAAAAACTAATGCTGCACTACACAGTGGCTAACCGAACATAATAAAAATAAAATAAAATAAATCTTTATAGTAGTAGAAAAAATTGTTTAATTATAAAAACAATATTAGAATCATATTAAAGATAATTTGGGGGAAAAAGGAAAAAATTGTTTCAAGGCACAGCTGTTATTAATTTACATTCCATTTTCTTAACTGTTAACATACATATTTGTTAGAGGCCATTGTGGACAGCTCAAACTAGGTATGAGAGTTTACAAATTTTTGGTGAATTTGATCTGTATGTGCAAAAATAAATATGAAAAAATAATGAGTTACAGATAATTTCAATTATCTATTCTGATTGTTGAAGTACATTATTATGAACATTTTTGGTGGCCCTACTAGATTACAAACCACAGAATTTATCTTTGCCCTTTATATTTTATCTGTATCCCTTCCTTTGGTGGAGCTCTCTTTTCCTGTTTGTGAGATTCCTGGCTACAGGAGAAAGAACGTAATCCAGGCTGACCTGTAAGAATACCCCTTACTGTTAGGAAAAGTAACAACTCCAGAACTTTTCAAGAGATTAATATAGATGTTACTAGAAAAGGGGTCATAATACTTTTGTGGCAGGAATATTTGGCATAAAGAAACAGCAGACCCAGAGCCCCCATCTTTGTTAAGATAGGGAAACAGTTTGTTTAAGAATGAAAAGACAGTAGCTTCTTCATAACATTTGAACCTTTGGTTCCAGCCAAGCCTGAATCAAGAACTACCACATGTATTTTCTTGTGAAATGAGCCAATACGTTTCCTTTTTAGCTTAAACTAATTTGGGTATGTTTTCTTTTTCTTGTTAAATAGTAGTGTCCTGATGCTGTGTGTAGATTCTGGGTGTATATCTTCCATCTTCAAGTGAAATGAACAAAAATAAATACTTGTGACACAGTGTCGATCAGTGTAGGTGGTAATAGCCAGTGCACAGAGACCCAGCTAAGTAAAGCAATTTTTGTAAAGGCACTGAGGTAAGAGAGTGACTAGGACACATTAAGAAAATTAACAGCATGTTTGAGGGTTTCTGGTCTGGCATCTAAGGAACTTGGAAGTCACCACTCTGTTCTAAAAACAAGTAAAAAAGCAGAACAAACTAAAAATCCACAACTCTTCTTAAATCCATCAGAGAACTGAGGTCACAGAGCAAAATCACTGCCCTCAAAGTTAGAGAGATAGGCAGATAGAGAATCACAAGGTACTGGAGGAGAGACCTAAATGGTAATTGACAAATTTCTGGAGGCTCAGCGTGGGCAAGTCTGGAATTTTAAAACACCAGGGGGGCCAGGATGGGCTGGCCTCACACTAGACATAAGCTTACAATATGATCCAGTAGTCATACTCCTTTGGTACTTACCTGAATGAGTTGAAAACATGTCTACAAAAAAACTTACACATGGATATATTTTTTAAGATTTTATTTATGTATTGATTTGAGAGAGAGAGGGAGAGAGCAAGCATGCACAGAGGAGCAGAGGGAGAGGGGCAAGCTGACTCCGTGTTGAGTACGGAGCCCCATGTGGGGCTGATCCCATGACCCCGAGATCATGACCTGAGCCAAAATCAAGAGTCGGATGCTCAACCGACTGAGCCACCCAGGCACCCTGCACATGGATATTAATAGCACCTTTCATCATAATTGCCACAAACTGAGAGCAACCAAAACGTCTTTCATTAAGTGAATGGATAAATAAACTATGATACATCCATAAAGTGGAATATTATTCAGTGCCAAAAAAAAAAAATTTTAAAAAATTTAAATAAAAAAGGTCTTGAGCCATGAAAAGACATGGAACAATCTTAAACACATGTTACTAATTTAAAGGAGCCAATAGGAAAAGGCTTCAACTGTGTGACATTCTGAAAAGGCAAAACAATGGAGACGGTAAAAAAATCAGTGGTTCCTGGTGATGAGGAGAGAGTGAGTGACGATGAGTAGGCAGAGCGCAGAGGATTTTTTAGGCAGTGAAACTACTCTTGATATGACAGTGGTGGATACCCGTCATTCTACATTTGTAAAACCCATAGGATGTGCAACACCAAGTGTGAACTTTAAGGACTTGGGGAGATAATGATGTGTCACTGTAGTTTTGTTGATGGTAACAAATGTAATACTCCAGCGCCGGTTGTTGATAGCTGGGGAGGTTATGCGTGTGTGAGGTCAGGGGGTATATGGGAACTGTCTGTACTTTCTGCTTAGTATTACTGTGAAACTAAAGCTGCTCTAAAAAATAAAGCCTATGAAAGATGTGAGTTATCACCAAGAATAAGGTATGTGAGAAAATGACAGATGATTAAAGAAGTTATGCTGTGTCTCTGACTGTCATGATAACAAGTTTAGATTTTATTCATACATCATTTTGGGGCTGATTATGCATTTATGCATCTATTTTTTCATCTTTGAGATTCTGTAATTTTGTTCAAAGTCTGACCCAATGCTCACAGTGACTGAGGAATTTTCAGTTTGATAATTTTATCAACCACCACCCCTACAACCCCCACAACTACCACAGGGGCAGTTGGCTTAGATTTACATACTTTTTTCCTACGTTTATGTGTGCTGATTCCTAATAATCACAGTGTTCTTTTCTAAATGTTTTCCTACTTCATTTTATTTATTTTTAAAAATATATTTTTATTAATATAATATCACATAATACATTGTAAGTTTAAAGTGTACATGGTGTTGATTGGATACATTTTTGAATGCTTTCAATCTGATCACCACGATATCATGACACCTCTATCATGTCCCATAATTATAATTTCTTCTTTGTGGTGGAAACAATTCAAATGTAGTCCCTTAGCAGCTTTGAAGTTCCTCATACAGTCTTGTCTATAATCACTTGCATTAGATCTCCGGGCCTTATTATCTACTAGTTGAAAACGTGTACCCTTAAACAGTATTTCCCTAGTTCCTACTACCTGCTATAGCCCCTGGTAACCACCATCCTACTCTCTGTTTTTATGAGTTCCGGTTCTTTAGATTCCACATGTAAGTGAGATCATCCAGGTTTGTCTACTCCGATTTAGCTCACTTAACACGCCCTCAAGGTATTTCAGTATTTAAAGGAAGGCAATAACATCACTTGATACGTAGAAAAGCCACTCTTGGTATGGTGAAAAATAGATTTGAGGAGAGTGAGATTAGAGGAAATGGACCAATTAGGGGGCTATTGTTATTAACCAGGTTAAATCCATGAGAGCCGGGATGAAGAAGTATCAGAGGAGAAAGATTCAAGAAGCACTTAGGAGCTGGACTAGCTGGATATGGTGAAGGATTGGATGTGAGAGGAAAGGGAATACAGTCTGGCCCCTCACATTTCAGGATCCCAGGGCATGAGTCAGTGCAGGCTGACATACCATGAATATTAAAATGTATAAATAAAGTTAACAACTCATTAAGTAAAGCATGTTCTATCCTCCTATCCTGAAAAATATAATTTCATACTGACAGATTAACTATAATATTAATCTCTGGTTTTTATATAACAATGCTGGCAAAATATCAAAGATAGCTAAATTGAATTATTGCACATGTCTGAGCGTTCTGTTCAGCAGATTTTTTTGTGAAAACAATGGCTAAAAAATTAAATAAAATGTAGTTGTACTCAAAGTATATGTGATTTTTTAATCTATCTTAAATAACATGGTAAATTTAAACTTTAAAAATGACTTTTTATAGTTTTAGGAAAGATTTTCCTTCCAAAGCAACCCAAATTATCTGTTGAAATTAAGATGCAAAATGCAAATTATAGTGAATATCATAATTTAAAATATAATTCTAGCATGTAAAATCCATCTGGTTGCCAATGTAAATAATTGATATCATACTGTATGCATGTTTTCTCTAGAACTTTATATACACAAATTTAAATTCAATATGAATTGTTAATATTGCTAAATACTGTACAGTCTCCATTGAGCAGTTAGTAATACACTACTCACTCTTGAATACCTCTGGAACTACAAATTGGAGCACCAAGAGAATAAGACTATGGATTCTTGGCACTAATGAGAACTGATATTTAATTATTGCAAGAATCTATTGTATTCATGCTGTCAGAAGAAGCATTTGTCAAGTTCATTAATTTCTCTTTTTATTTACCTAAACGTGCCTACAGCTAAACCTTCCTCATCCTTCACAACAAGGTTCCTCTTTGAAGTCAGTAGTCACACAATCCCCACACCATCCCAAGGTTCAGGAGTAGTTTCCTTCCATTTCAAGAATATAGGCAAGAGATATGAGAAACATTTTCATGGAACCTGAGGGTACTAGTCAAGAGAAACGATACTGGTAGTTCAGCTTGTGCCAGATCCTGAATGACAGAGGTGCTCATAACTTCCCTGTAGTGTTAGTAAGTGTGTGTCTGTGTGCCTGCATGTGCATGTGTGTATGATGTCCATAGTTGTCAAAGTGTGTGTGTGGCTCAATGGAGAGGTTCCTCTTATGTCAGTTCAATGATGCTTGGAGAAACACCATGATGTTTTTACCTTAACTGTCTAGATATTGGTGAGTCCTTAAGCGGAACAGGGATCATCACAGTAAGAGGAACAGATTTAGGAGAAAATTATAGTTCAGTTTGGGACAAGTTAATTTTTAGATAATGATGGGATATCCAAATTAAGAGATTTAGTTAAGCGAGAAATACAGTCTAGGCCTCTAAATATAGGACTAAATTTCCAATATGGACTTAAGAGTTGCTAGCTTCATAGTTTATAGGAGAAAGATTTTAAGGTTCCACTCTCACATTCTCCTTATTCCTCCTGAAGGAGAAATCCATTTATTACATATCAAACACTGAACAGGCTGTAATAGCCAATGAGTGAAGTTAATCTGTGGGTTAAATGCGATGTGAGCTCCATTTGAATTACTCTCTCAGTGGCCTCTGCTCTTACAGTTCACTAACTCAGCTATCTCAACCCTGGAGCCTACACTTTATCTTTCTTTGCATATCTTCTGCCTCTTCCTGCCATGAAATTAGAATGTGATAATATTGAAAACCTGCTTTAGGTTGAAAAGGTGTGTGAGGAAGGAGAATTTAAATGAAATAGAGGTGACAGGTCCAACTCTAGAGGTCCCAGCTTAAAATGGTTGCAAGCTTTGAGGATTAGGGCCAAAGGTAGCTTTGGCCAAAAGCCTCTTTCTCCCTCTTGCTACTGTTGTGTATAAATCTCATGAGAAGTTTGACATAGTATAATTAAAATTTCATTGCTCCTGGATAACCTGTCCATCTGAGATTGGTGCAATTCTGCCATAATAGTAAATGCTGGAATATTAGATAGTAAAAATCCTATTATTAATTGCATTACTATGACTTAAATAACAAATTCAAATGGTAACATCCGAACATATGTGCAATAAAAAGAAGTTTCATTCCAGTCTGTGTCCCAGGTCCTGAACGTCAATACACACATGAGTATTCCTTACCTACTGGCCAGTGCTTTTCTTTTCTCGCTCAACGATAGACATCAGACAACATTGCTAATATAACATCAATGCATATACCTTTGTGTACATGTACATATAAGAATAAATGCCAAGAAGTAAAATTTCTAAACCAAAAAGTGTGTCTTTTAAATTTTATTGTGATCCAAATTGTTCTCCAAAGAGGTAGGGTCAATTTATGTTCCTTCCACCAGTGTATGAGAATGTTGGTTTAATATTAATGAATATTTTCATTTTTGTCAACCTGGAAGGTAAAAATGGTATTAAATTTTTGTTTTAAATTGCATTTTGTTGATCTTGAGCAGTTTATAAATTGGTAATATTTCTTCTTTATGTAATTTACCCATATTTTATTGGGTTGTTGAGTTATGCTTTTAATGTGTAGAAAGGCTTTATATCTTTAAGAAACATGGTCCTATTATTAATTTATCATTTGGCATTTTTACTTTTTATATTTTCTGTATTGACATTTAATAATTATGGTATATATAACTTTAATAATACTTTCTTCTATAGTTTCTTCTATAGTTTCTTGAATGCATATCTCATTTCCCACTCTAAAAAATGAATAAATGTACTTTTATTTTTCTATTTCTCATGAGATTAATTTTCATGTCTTTTACTTTGACCCCTCTAAAAGTATTTTGGTAAAAAGAATGATATTGGATACAGCTTAATTCGTTTCTAGTGGCTAACAGTCATTCTAAAGACTTATAAGAAAAAAAAATCCATCATTTTGCTATTGAAGTGAAATGCCACATTTAGCTCTTTGCTAAATCCCATATGCATTTGCTTCTATTTTTTGTCTCTCTATTCTCTTCCTTTGATCTGTCTACCTTTCTCACACCAAAGAAGATCAAATGGATAAAAATTATGAAATATAAAATATGTAAATAAGATCAATAAGATAGATCTTATATAAATGCACATACCTATACACAAATAGATATAAAGCTAGCAAAGGTTATGTACAGTTACAGAAGAAAGAAATGCAAATGTCTTATAAAAATTTGAAATATGCCCAACTTCACTCAGAATCAAAGACATGCAAATTAACATTACCATTACATTCTATTTTTTGGGTCTATTATGTTGACGAAAGTTAAAATATATGATTAAGGGGCTCCTGGGTGGCTCAGTTGTTAAGTGTCTGCCTTCGGCTCAGGTCGTGATCCCAGAGTCCTGAGATTGAGCCCCACATCGGGCTCCCTGCTCCACTTGGAGCCTGCATCTTCCTCTCCCACTCCCCCTGCTTGTGTTCCCTCTCTCGCTGGCTGTCTCTCTCTCTGTCAAATAAATAAATAAAATCTTTAAAAATATATATATATATGTATATGTATATATATATGATTAAGACAGGTACTCCCTTACTGTTAATAGAATGTAAATTGGCAATTTTTCTTTGAATTAACTACTTGACAATAACTATCAAGACTTAAACTGTGTATATCTTTCAAACCAATGTTTCCTACAGATGGGCTGGTATACAGTAAAAGATATTTGTATCATGCGTAGGGTTATTTGTAATATCAGAAGACCAGAAACAATTCATGTAAGGGATTTTTTTCCAACAAAATTTTATATACATACAAAGTGATGTTATCGGCTTTTAAGAAATGAGTTAAGTATGTATTGATAAGGGGGAAAAAAAACCTCTAAAACTATACTGCAAATGAAAAAAAAAATTTTAAGTAATGCAAGCAAATACTGAAGAGTTTGTAAGCTAAGTTTCCCTGTATGTTAAAGGGTATACCTCCCTTATATGAAAAAATGTATACATATATATGGCTGTATATGGATAGAACATTTCTGAATGAATATGTAAAGGCATACTAATAGTTGATGCTTATGGTACATGGGAGGATGGAGTCTTTCCAACATAATTGAAAATGAGTTTATTGTAAGATGTATTTATAAGTAATAGAGGATACCAACAACTCTTTTAACATAGGCAAAGTAAACCAGTGCACATTTTACAGAGAAAAAATTAAGTACAGTTGGCCAAATTTACTGTAAAATGTGCGTTATGATGAAATTCCATTCTTTGCCTATCAGATTAGAAAAGTCTGGCAATATGAAATGTTAATGGTTTTTCTTCATAATTTGTTTGTAACTTGGGTTCACTTTATTTCCAAGGATAATTTAATAGAAGTGTGTGTGTGTATGTCTGTGTGTGTGTGTGTGTGTGTGTGTGTGTGTTTCTGCCAACTTTAACCAGAAATCCTTGGTTTTCTGTCTGCTTTCACCCCCAACCCACATACCTTCTCTGACATCTTTGCACAGCACTGGTCTCCAGTAGACTGACATTTTAGAGGCTGTATACCCCAAGCTCTTTGGCTGGCTTCCAGTCAAGTGTGACAAACAGAAGGCACTAAGATTGTTAGAGAGAAATCAGAGAAAACTTGGGATAGTTCCTTCTCCTTGGTCCCTCTCTACTTGGTTCTGCTTCTTTAACAGTGAATCCCTCTGCAATGAAAACATACACCACTTGGCCTCTTCCATTGACTCCTGTTCTCCAGGTGCTTCAAGAGCAGTTTCTTTCCCTTCCACCTTCTGGCCCAGAGGTGGTAATGTCTGCCTTCTCTTGTGAGTTGTTGAGTGCTCTATTTCTTTTATTTGCTGTCTTAACCCTTCTAACACTTCTAAAAATATTACCTTCAATAAACTCTCTTTATTTGAAACATTCATACAGGAAAGCACATGAAATCTGCAAATGCATAAACACAGAGATACAAGCAAAACTAAGAAAAACCATTTATATATAGAAGACGATGAAAGAAAGAGTTTAAATTCCTAAGCATTTAATGAGGTCATATGTCAATGACATCCATAAATACAGCATAGTAAGTTCACATTCAGTATCAGGAGGACACTGGTGACTTGATGATCTTATCGTGAATAATTTCAGCAGAGGAATAGGGGCAAAAGCAATAGATGGAGTTGATGAATATTGGAGTAGAAACAATTACTACAGATTATGCAGAAGCTTTTTTTTTTTAAACTTTCTTTGTTGTATTTATTTTAGATAAAATTGGACAATTCAGTCAACCCAACTGATTAAAATACAATTTAGTTATTTTTTATTTGGACACAGTGGAGTATAAATTAAAAATCTGGAATGTGAAGGCTAAGAGGAAAGATTTAGAGTATTTTTCTCCAAGATTATTCTTAAACCACCTAGTCACCAACCTGTTTCTTGAATATATCTAGATAAGGCTTTTGTATTATCACTCCTATTGTCTAATATAACTCCAAGATAGAATAGTGCCTCCAAAAATTTATTATTCCCTACTGGAATTGAAGATCATTCCTGTATCACCTCTCCTTATTATGAAATATTAATAAACACAGATCTTAATATTTTAATGGGAAGATGTCAATATCTAAAAATCAAACATCATTAGAATAATATGTACATTAGAGTTGATAAATAAAACATAAATAAACAAGCTAATGGAACTAGCCAGTGTAAACACTTGCAAAAAATATCCCCCCAAAATAAAACAAAACAAAACAAAACAAAAATAGTTTAGTTTAATGGAGAGTCATGTAGCTTTTGCAGTGTTCCTGAGAAGAAAATTTTTGGATAGCATCTTACTTTGTTGAATTGCAGCTGAGTCATGTCAATTTTGGTACAATTTGCAGTATTATATATCAGCTTGTAAATGTAGTGTTTTCTGGAAAATTAAGCACTAAAAAGAAATTAAAATCAAAGCCTTTACTCAGGTCTTATGAAATGCTGATAAGATACTAGATTCTGGCAAATTTTTCAGTTAGAAGACTGTAGACATTAATTAATATCAGACTTTTTCAAGCATTTGTAATTTAGATGAAAAGACATTTCCATTGGTTTTAAAATGAGTATTGACTTTATCTTAATGGCAGTTAAAATTATCATCAGATTTAGGTGTGAAAAAAAAGCATCCATCTTTAGAAGAGAGTCATTTTCCATACTGTTTCACTTGGGCACAGGATCAGAACATTGTGTTTCTCACCGCCAAGTCACAAACATCAGACCATTTTATGAAACCCAAGAGGGCACCGAATCCACAGGTAGAATCAGAGATGCAAAAGTCACTTGATTGAAATGATGCTAAGGGAGTCAGGTACAAAACAGAACCCTGTTCTATGAGGAGAATAAAAGGTAAATGAAACTAAAGGAAAGTTTTTCTGAATAATAAAAAATTGGATCATGATCAATGGTCTAGTAATTCTGTTTTGCCATAATCTGCTTACTCAGTATTTCTACCTGTGTCATGGCCAATTGTGTCAGGATAGAAAGTTGAACTTTCTATGAGGATATGAGACTAAAACTTTTGTTGGAACCTGGTTTTCTCTACCACAGTCAGACATGGAAAAGGTCATGGTTTCCATAGAGTACAGGAGATCTGGATGGGAAAGAGCTTAATGACCTATTCTGTGTTTGAGATATGGAAACTAAAACCCAGAGTAACAGAACAGAAAAGCTATGGTACATAATTTACAGTAACACAGGGAGAAACTATTTTCCTTACCTTGGATCCATGTTTCAGTCTCACAGTAGTGCTGATACTTCTAAAATAAATCTAACTGGGAAATTTTAACTGTGTATTTCTCTCAAGAAAAGAGAGAGAGATAGAGAGAGAGAGAGAGAGAGAGAGAAAGAAGTGTTTTCCTCTCTTTGCCTCTTCCGGGACATCCGAAATTTTATCCTTCTAAATTATTGTGAGGGTGGGAGAATGTATGGTAATTGATTCTGTTTGGGGTAACACTCTAAAATAAGTAATAATGTAGGGCAGTATTCATAAGGATGGATTCATCAATAAATTTAGCTAAAATTATCTTAAAGCAGTACTGTCCAACAGAAATAAAATGTAAACTATGCATGTAGTTTTAACTATTTTAGTGGCCATATTTTAAAAAAAAGTAAAAAGAGTGAAAATAATCTTAATAATAGATTTTAATTAACATATCCAAACTATTATTGTTTCAACATGTATTCAATATAAAAATTTTTAATAAGATACTTAAGATTCTTATTTTCATAGGAAGTCTTTGAAATGCAGTATTTTGTTTTTTGTACTTGTAGAATACCGAATTCAGACTGGCCACATACTATGTGCTTAATAGTTATATGGAGCTAACGGCTGCTGTCTTGCACAGCACAGCACAAAAGGATTAGAGGCAGAGAGAGAGCAGAGGGGTAGCCTGATCTAGGCAAAAGATGAGATTCTTGGACTGTGAGGATTGAGGGATGTTAGAGATCTGTTCTCTGTCTCCCTATCTTATCTACTCCATGTGGCAAGATATCAATGGCGCTGGCTGCAAAATGCCTGTGGAGGTCTGTGAGCCAGGATAATTTGATTGAAAATATTACATTTCTTGCAGTTGCTTCTTCTTGAATAAATTTACACCTGTTGCATCAGTGTTCAACACCAAATAAACAGAGTTTTTTTTAGTAAAGCTTCTAAATAGACTAATATGTACTTAACACTTCTATTCCAAAACCACTCCTTGTGACTCAACCTGATATGGCCTAAATTCTACCTCTAATCCCCTGTTGAAATTATCCACACTAAGACAAGGAATGAAGAGGGTTACTGAATCAGAGCAAGATTTATCATCCGAAATTGTCATGAAGAATTTGTGGTACCATTATTATTTTCTTCTACAACAAAAGTAAGAAAGTTAGTTCATGGAATAAACTCTAGATGCCACATAACTTGATCTTTATCTAGTATATTTTACTGAAGATTTACAGTGTACGCAGTATAACTAAATCTGGGATATAAGGTTAAGAACAGACTAAGCAGAGCAAGCAGTTTTCATTTTATAGGTTAACTCTGAAGATTTGGTAATGGCCACCATCAGTGTTTCGTGAATAAAGAATCTGGGGCTAGATTTCTCTTTTTTTCTTTTTTCAGCTTTATTGAGGTATAATTGACAGACAAAATAGTAAGATATTGAAAGTGTACATCATGATAATTCAATACACATACATTCAGAGGGAGCCCTCTCATCTGGTTAATGAAGCTGGGGTTGATTAGCAATGGCTGCCATGGGTTCAGGAGGTAGACTAGATTAAATCATGTTTGAATTATTTAACTGTCTAAATTTTCAGTGAATGTTTTAGACTGTATGCCTTCAGAAGTCATGTGTAGAGAGTCAGACATACCCAAGAACTGTTTCTGCCTCATGTCAGTGTCAAGACCCAATTCACTGTTCCTTTTCACTGCTGTGAAAACCAGAAAGTGGATGGCATTGAAGTGGCAAGGTGGTGTTGTAGAATGAGAATGGGCTTTGGAATGAGATTACTTTAACATAAATCTTAACTCTGCAAACTTTGTTGTATACATTTGGGAAAATCCATTTCCTCTTCTGTAAAATGAGGATAATAATAATAGTACCTATCTCACAGAAATGTTGCAAAACCCTCTTTAATGTATAAAGCTTTTGATGCTTGTTGCTCTTAGCTTAAGTATTGCTTTGGGATCACTGTGAGATTTTTAAAGGCAAGGACCATGACTTAGGTTCTTTTGCACATACCTGGCATAGGTAATCAATAGGTGTCAAAACAAATTAAATGCCTTTAAGCTGGAATATTATCAAGTTTTGCTTTGTGTGCACTTCAAAGCAGAAGATAAATTAACTTTCTTTTTGGGATATCAAAGTATAGGCTTTATTAGAGACAAGATAAGATACTGAAGTGACTTCTTTGAGTTGCTTCCAACCTTTTCTTTCTATGCTACCTAAATAAAAAGCAAAAAGGAAGGGCCTGCCCATAACAATTTTCAGCAGGGATTCAGTGGTAGTCATTGTGTGGTTGTTGTAAAATACGGCTTAGTATTTTATGGCAGCTTAATCCACTTTGCCTTTCATCTGTGCATCTGTGAAAAAATAGTGACAACATGGAAAATATTCTAAATCAAACATATGGAGTGCTGGAGACTGCAGCCAAATCCTGTCCTTACCAAACTGTAAGTAGAAATTCCAAGGCTGATTTTGAAGGCTAGATGGTTGTAATGCACTCAGATAGCCACTCCCTCAAGTTGATTATTATTTTGAAATATTCCCCAAACAGGGGCTCCTGGGTGGCTCAGTCAGTTAAGTGTCCAACTCTTGATTTTGGCTCAGGTCATGATCTCAGTCGTGAGATTGAGCCTCACGTCAGGCTCCACACTAGGCGGAAGCTTAAGATTCTCTCTCTCCCTCTCCCTCTGACGCCCCCCAGCGTTGCTTTTATTCCCCCCCTTAAAAAAAAATCCCCCAAACAGAAACAATACTCACATGAAGCATTTTTTTTTCCTGATCTTACCAAATGTTTAAAAAGCAACTTTCAGTATATCCATATATAAGAAACACACATGTGCATGCACGCACACACATACATCATACATACTTAAGGAGGATTTGAGTACAAATTAAGATATATAGATTCAAAATGATAGAGGCTTAGCATTAAAATTTCAAAATAAGAAAAGTTGATGACATCACAGTTTTTGTTTTTGTTTTTATGTTGTGCCTCATGAATACACAGAGATGGTACAGAACGCAGTTTATGAAGTACCACTGGCACCAGAACCAGTGTTCTGTTCCTGGGACTGTGCCATACACGTCTGCAGGACGGGCCAGTCTCATTGCTTATGATGTGAACAGCACCCCTTTGAGTTGTACATCGGAGCAGCACCCAATCTAAAAATGCATTGACATTAAGTGAACTTCAAACAAATTGGTAACAGTACCTTTAGTAGGACCATATATTAAGTTGTAAACCACTTGATTTTCTATACCTTGTACAATGTGCCTTACTCAGCAATGTTTGTTCTAGAGAAATGTTCCTCAAATGTTACCTGCACTATACTCATTGGTAGGCTTGTTACAACAAAGATTTCTGGACTTGACACCCATAGTTTCCAATTCAGTATGTTTGGGGTAGAGACTGAGAATTTTTATTTCAAATTAGCTCCTAGGTGATACGGATTCAGCTGGTCCAAGAAGACCAACTGAAAACCACCTTCCTTGGAGTTATGATTGTAAAAATATACATATAATTCAAC
Organism: Ailuropoda melanoleuca; assembly: GCF_002007445.2. Lineage (NCBI taxonomy): Eukaryota > Metazoa > Chordata > Mammalia > Carnivora > Ursidae > Ailuropoda > Ailuropoda melanoleuca. The sequence continues at coordinate 72,847,478 of NC_048228.1, forward strand.
GAGCTAAGCAGCAGAATTACATTCGTATTAATTTTTCCTCACAATCGGAATTGGGCTGGGTGGATACTATAGGCAAGTGATTTTTTTAAAGCAGTTTTAGAAGAAGCCAGATTGGCTTCTTCATAACACTGCAAGTAGAGCTGATGATTCATATGCTGGTGGAGTACCTAGATTATAGAGGGAATACTAATGGGGAAATAAATGGCCTCTTGAGAATGGGATTAAAATTTAAACATAAATTGATGAAATTGCAAGTAACAGAAAGCAAAGTGCAGAATCCATGGAGGGGGCAAAATGTTCCCTGCAGTGAAGGAGTATTTCATATGGAGGGAAGTAGACAGGACTTCCTAGGAGAAATCAAGTACTCAGTACATTAGAACTGCCTTGAATTTTATGATGAATACCTTTATACTTCATAGTATTTTTTTACATCTTTAATAATTGTATTATAGAATGAATAGTTTAACCCCCTAATGTGTAACTCTACTAATATTACCTAATTTTGTCTGGTTATGAATCTTTTGTAAAGTGCTTTCATATTCACTATAGAAAGCTTTAAATTTAAGAAATTATAGATTTTCTTATCTTAAAATTAAGCTATAAATTTATGTTTTTAACCAATTTTTAACAATAGAATGAATAACTACTGATCATATACCTTGTCATTTCTACTTTTCACAATCTAAAACTTAACGTTTTTGGTGCAATCAGTTAAGTTAACCCACACTTGGTTTCAGTTCAGGTCATGATTTCTGGGTTGTGGGATCTAGCCCTGTGTCGGGCTCTGCACTCAGTGTGGCATCTGCTTGAGATTCTTCCTTTCCCTCTGCCCCTCCACACCCACGCGTGCTCTCTCTCTCCAATAAATAAATATATCTTTAAAAATAAAATAAAATTTAACATTTTAGTTGTTAGTGTTGAGAGTGATGACTCATACCAAATAATAAAACACTCTTAAAAAAAAGACTTTTTTGTGTAGTTTTAAAAATAGGTTGATTTTAACTAATTGATCCTTAATATTGACCATGATCATAATTTGTAAGGGGAGCATGCTTTTTCACCAAATGGAATTTTTTCACCCAACTATCCCTTAAGAGTTGGTGAATTAGCTAGACAAATTAAAGGCCACAGATGATTTTCTATTCCCAGAATAGTGAAGTTCCCTTTTCTGCTATTTTCCCTAAAGAGCTTATATAAAACTTTCTCTACTGTCCTTCCTATACATAACAATCTCTATAATCCCAGTGCCACACGTTACTTAGCTACCTACACTTCCTCATGCATTGGGTAGATAAAGTGAAAGAGAGAAGACTGTTGGAAAGGTAAGTTGAGGTCAAATTTCTAAGTTATCTTGGAGGCATTCTTAGGGCTTCTGGGATCCTGATCCTTAAAATATATTATGCCTCACGCAATATATTAATAAATAAATAAATAAATAAATAAATAAATATTTTAGCACGTCGTCTTTATTTTTATTTTAATTTCAGTATAGTTAACATACAGTGTTATATTAGTTTCAGGTGTGCAATATAGTAATTTAACAATTCCATACATCATTACCCAGTGCTCATCATGATAAGTGAACTGTTAATCCCCTTCACTTATTTCACCTATCTCCCCACCCACCTCTCCTCTGTTTATTTTAAACAAGCACCTTCAGTTAAAGATCTTTAAAAGAGCATTTCAGTAATCCAGTTTCATACAATGATGGCTTGGAACAGTGTAATAGCAGTGGAGATAGTGAGACTGGTTTCTGGAAATATTCTAGAAGATAGAGACAACAGGATTATGTGACAATTGAACGTAAGATATGAAAGAGAAAAAGTATGTATGAATGTCTTTAGGGAAAGATGAAATGGCTATTAAAAGAGATGAAACAAGCTCTAGATGTAGAACATTTGGGGGAAAACATATCATGGTTAATCTTGGATATGGTTAAATTTGAAGTGGATATTAAGGCACCTAAGAAGAAGTGGTGAGGAGGAATTTGAATTCTACAATTCTGGAGATTAGGGGAGAGTCAAACTTTGAAATAGACATTTTGTAGTCCTCAGTTCAAAGATGAGCTCACCTACAGATAGTGAGGAGGTCCAAGGACTGAAACCTGGAGCGTTCGAACATCACGAGATGAGGCAGATGAGGAGGAACAAGTGAAAGAGACGGAGAAAAAGTACCAGTGAAGAGGGAGAAGATTTATAGATCATGGTGTCTTACAAGCCAGGAGGAAAAAATATTTCAAAGTGGAAACAGTAATTGAATGAATCAAACATTGCTGGTAATTCAAGCAAGAAGTCTAAGAATTGACCTTTGGATTAAATAATAAGAAAATCTTTGCTGACCTTCACAAGAAGAGGTTCTCCGGGGAGATGAGATTGAACATATTACTGAATTGTGCTCAAGAGATAATGAGAGCAGAGGAATTGGAACTTTGTAAAATTTTGCTTTAAAAGAGCTGAGAGAAGATATCAGATGACACAAGAAAAAATTTAACGAGATGAAAAAGAAAGGGTATTTTTGGTTGCCCACCTCTCCCTCCAACAAAATTGACTAGTGTCCAGATTGATGATATCACACATGTACCAAGAAGTTATGACAAGTTTATTGCTTATACAATGGGACTATTTGGTGAGAGCAAGGCAGGCACAAAAGCCTGGGCAAAAGGAGGGACCTTTGTTTTTATTTTGGTTAGAAGGTAGGGCTAGAGTAAAGGTTCTTGTGTGAGCTAAGTTTGCATAGTTTCAAATTCCTGCTGGTGCCACAGGAGGTTGGATGAAGACTTTCTTATTGGCTTTCTCAGCTGTGGGGCAAGAGAAGGGAAAAGATGGGACTTGAAAACTGTCAGTGGTCAACCATAAAAAATAGAGTCAGGCTGTAACAAAAGGGCTGGTGACAAATTCTGGATGAGGCTTTGGAGAAGTGATGAAAATGGTTATCTAATTTGGAGCTGAAGGATTGATGCTAATGCCATTTTGACCAAGATAGGAGACATCCAATGAGTACCAGACCACATCTTGGAATTCCAGCCCACTCCAACCAAAGGGAAGAAGCAGGAGGAACAGTGAGAGGAAGAAAAGCAGAAAGCTGAGATACAGTAGTAAATGCTGATGGTGTGAATTTTGCCAGTTGGGTCTTTGAAGAAATAGTCTCCTGAATATTAGTTTCTCTGCATACAAAATAGTTCTGGTTTCGCTAGGGTCTTTGGAATATGAGAAGCACTTTCTTATTTGATACATCCATGATCAGAGATGGTCAATCAATTGAAGGAAATTAATTTAAGGCAAAGTCATAAAAATGACATATGAGTGCTGCTCTACTTTGGGTCATTAGACACCTTATTAGTATAAACTATACAGTGTGGCCTGAGAGGCCCACCATGAATAACAAAGACATTTCTATTACTTGAGAAATTCCAAGACTTTAAGAGATTACATCCCAGGAGCCCAGGACAAGCCCAAGGACTCTTTCTGAGCAAGACAAAATTAATTACTACACAGATCATAATTATAATAATTATACAATAAAATAAAAAATATAATTGTAATGTGTATGAATGAATGATTCTAGCAACCAACACAATGGTCCCTCTGCAATCCTAATATTCAATTCTTGAGAACAAAAGTGCATGATTATTGAGAAAAGCCTAATAGAGAATTTGGTTTCTCATTGTACTTTTAAGGCACCTATCAATATGCTTTATACCAATTAAAGAAATGAGTAAGTTGAGGTCATAAAGATCTTCTGTTGAGTTTTCTATTTTTTTATAGTAACTATAAATTTCTTGAATTATAAATGTGATTGTTTTAAAAATTATTAAAAGGCTTAAAAGATAAATTTTTTGAATTTTGATATGGACTAGTGAATAGAATTAAATATTTATGGTTTTCTTTAAAAATAGTTTATTTACTTTTTTAAAGATTTTATTTATTCATTTGAGAGAGAGAGAGAGAGACAGAGAGACAGAGCGAGCACAAGCAGGGGGATAGGCAGGGGGAGAAGCTGACTTCCCGCTGAGCTGGGAGCCTGACATGGGGTTTGATCCCAGGACCTGGAGATCATGACCTGAGCCAAAGGCAGAGGCTTAACCTCCCAGCCACCCAGGCACCCCTGAAAATAGCTTATTTTTATTTGCATTATAAGTATCTTTTTTTTTTCTTTGACCCATTTTTTATTGTTACTTTATCTCCCAAATATTGTGGTACATATTGCTGGGGTGGAAAGATCTTCAAAGTCCCTTACTCAGGCTCTCGTTTTTCAGAAGAGGAAACTAAGACTTTAAATAACCCATTCAATGTCAAACAAATTCTGGCAGAGCCCTCACTGCCATTCATGCTTCCTGAGTTCAGCCCAAAGGCTCCTTGTTTAGAGCTGAAAAAACAAAATTATAATTGCTTATGTCCTAATTGAGAGAGAGCATGAAACAGTGAAAAGAGCTTCATTTTTTAATCAGTTCTACAATTGTGTCTCAGCCCCGTTTTCATTGGCCAGGTGCCTTTGATCAAATTACTTAACCTATTTAACTAGTTTCCCCCCAGTTTTGGAATTATTAGGTAAGATATATTCCATAAAGAACTGGCATTAAGAATGTTTCTATGGATATTTGTGTCATATGCTATTCAGTTAATAAACATCTAGTAATTTCAGATATGAGCCCTTCTGATTTCCAAATCCACCCATTTGAGTTCATGCTTTGCAGTTCATTGCTTCTCTCTCTCCCATGGAGACTGTTATTACTGCATCATTCAAACTACTGAAATGAAAGATTTCCATTCTTCTGTAGTGTTTTATAAATGACTAAGAAAATGCACTGAGGCTTAAAACTTTGCGAGAATGCCCAAATACGAAGACAGTTGTTTCATGTGAAATCTGAAACACACTGAGGTAAAAATGCAAAAGAGTGATTGAAAAGAAAGATAATATTATTGTAGTAATTTCTTAAATAGGATTAATGTAAAAAGCAGTATTTTTTTTAAAGATTTTATTTATTTATTTGACTGAGAGAGAGACAGCCAGTGAGAGAGGGAACATAAGCAGGGGGAGTGGGAGAGGAAGAAGCAGGCTCCCAGCTGAGGAGCCTGATGCGGGGCTCAATCCCAGGACCCTGGGATCACGTCCTGAGCCAAAGGCAGATGCTTAATGACTGAGCCACCCAGGTGCCCCAAATGCACTATTTTTTTTGTTTTCAAAAAAGCACTTTGAAACTTTGGCTGAATGCTGAACTATCAGTTGAATATAATTTTTTTGTCATATACAAGTAATTTCATATTTTTAAGATCTCACTTGTGTTGCTTTTATTTGTCAAGTCAAAAACTATTTAGTATAACATCTTGTCCATATTTCTCTCTTTCCATCGTTATCTTATTCTCACAATGAATTAATGACGTTAGAAACGACCAGGAATTATGTGCAGTGACCATAGCACAAAATTCTAAACATAATATGTGTAAAAAATTATATCATCTAAGTTATGGTATCATTATTTAAGTTAAAGACATAGTAACGTTGGTTTGAATTCAACAAATGTATTTTTTGTGTGCGGGCACTCTGCTAGTAACTAATACAGAAGTGAATAAAACATGGTTCCCTTCTCCTGAAATTCTCAAACTAGTGCTGGAAAATTTCATCTGTCCATTTGCCATGGGCAGTTATTTCTCGTTTACCAGAGATCCATGATGATTAGGAAACTTCCAAACCTCTGGTGTAAACAATAGAATGTAGGTTTTGCAATTTATCTAATTATGTGTGGTTGAGGGTTACCTGAAGCCCTGCTTCTGTATATCATGTGATTAGTTTCTCTTAAAATATTCGTTTGCTTTGACAGAGGAGATTGTTTTCTAAGACTCGGGGAAAGGGAAACTAATTGCTACAACAATACACTCCCACAGTATATTTTGAGGCTCTAATTAACATTGCTTTGAGTTACCCAAGAAGATGTTTTGGGAATCAATCAGATCCCTGAGCAGTGCTCCCGAGGATACAAACTGCTCAGATCATGAAACCAAAACTTAAGAGGAGGTTTAAACTATGTCCTTTCCCCGACAGAATTTTATGGAAACCACGCACATAAAAAGATGTTGCCTCTTTTGTGGTATGAAAACAATAATCAATAAGGATGGAAGAGGGCCTAAGTCAGGTACTCTGTGCTTTGATACAGTCTGAGATGTGTGATATGACTTTGTTCCACAAAGGGAGCAGTATAATTAGAGGGGTTCAGGTTTTCAATAGCAATGATCAAAGGAGCTAAAGCACACAAAAAAGAGAGTACCAGGGTCATCACTAATAGATTTCCAGAAGGCTAAATTACATAGCTAGAACACAGACTTGCCAGGTTTAGAACAACAGTTCTTGGACATATTCTTAAACATTTAAAAACATATTTTTTAAAAGAAAGAAATAGCAATAATTAGAATTTAACATGAAAGAAAAAAGAAAACAATGACATTTTAGCAATAAAACAATTGAGACAGAATTTGAGATGGTAGTGCCTTGCCCCGGGACAAAGGCTATGGAGTGATAAAAATTGTATTGCAATTGATAGATAATGACAAGAGGAAAGTAGACTTAAATTTCTAATTACAAAAATCTCGTGTTTATGCAAAGGTCTAGTCAATCGTGCTACAGTGCTCTGACTCACTCAACACATCAACACGTAGCCAATTTTGAAATACATTTGGGAGATAAAAAGCAATCATTTGGGGTTTGAAATGATGAAGGAAGTAATTGTAAACAATTTTCAAGTGTTTAGCTATTGTGAAAGGAAAGCTACATTTGAAATAAGCAATTGAGTAAAAATTTAAGTTGCATTAAAAAGTTTGTGAATTTTGTATTGTTTAAAGCATAAATGAGAGACAAGGATTCTACCAGAAATGTCAAATATAGTAGACTCCTGGGATAATTGAGTAAAAAGTGTTATCAATTATTGTTTAAGGGCTACTGAAAAGGAAAGGATAAGAAATTTCATTTTCAATTTCAATAAACCTAAACCTGGCTTACTTTAAGGAGAATTTAAAAAAATGATTCTTCTGTAAAAGGTAACTTAAAATTCTTTTAATTTAATGTTTGGCTGCAAGACCTATGGTTGTAAACAGTGTGTATACTATGTGATGAGGATGGGCAATACTTCTGTACTGTATTTAAGACTTAGATGTGGGTGGGACTGTAAAACATTCCATGAATTATTGAGATGAGAAAAATCGGATCTAATAATTGCTCAGTGAAATATGGAATGAAACAAGTGCATTTGAAAATAATAGAACTTTACACTCATGAAGAAAAATATCATGTCAGAATTGATTGATTGCTGACTTAGATGATTCAAATTTTTTGATTCCATAATAATTCCATTGCATAGACTATATTATTCTGAGGAAGGCAAAAAAATTTTTATAACTTTTTGCTTTTGTACACAGTGTATAGTAGATAAGAAGATAAAAACACTTAAGAGAAGCTTCCAGTGTCCTTCAGTGCTTATAATCTTCGCTGTGGTGTTTCATGACAATAAATCTATTCAGTAATGCACGCCGGAGCAGATCCAGCGCCCAAAGCATCTACCTTGAAAGAAAACAGAACGTAAGCATACGAAGCGGTTTCAGAAGCCTGTAGCCCAACTCCTTCACTTCACAGGCATGGCTTGGAGCAATGCTACTCAAAACGTGGCCAACAGACAACATCTGGGTGCTGTTAAAAATGCAGACACACAGGTCCTACTCCATACTTACTATACAGAAATCTGCATTTTCACAAGGTCCTGGATGATATAGAGCATAAAAAGGTTTAAGAAACACTGGCCTAATAGAACATTTAGACCAATCCTAGATCTCGTAGCTGGTGTCAGAGATTGGAATGATAGTAATACACTTATGACTATGTGATGCCTCACTTAGATACTAGTTTTCAAAACATCACCATTGGAATACCATGAAATCTGGAATGTGACTTACGGTTTAGAGGCACAATGGGGTATTTAGTTATTTAAGTTTCTTTCTCCCTGAGTGATATTCTTGAGCTTTCTGATTACCAATTTCTTTCAGTTCCATTTACATATATGATAAAAGTTTATGTTCTAGTATAGCTGGGATGATACAGATCAATGTTTTCTTGCTAAATCAGATAAACTCAGAAATAAGTTGCTCAATGCAAGAGGATTGGAATTGTTATAAAAAGCATATTGATCAGAAGTGAGTGGTTTGAGGAAGGGCTGTCATCTGCCGTGTTTCATAATGAGATGGACTCACTTTCAGCAGATCCCTGACATAAAGATAGCAAAAGTTAAAAAAAAAAATACGCCTAGGGCAAAAAGCCAGGGAAAGGAATGGAGAGTCACATAATTTTATGCAATACAGGAAGAAAGAAGAATCTAGGGTAAGAAAGCTGGGCACCGAGCATAGGTGCGTTGCCAAGCTTCAGTAAAAGTAAATGTAATAGCATTTCCTGAAATAAGGGCCAGTAGGGGCAGATACTGAAGTAAGGCACAGGGAAAAGAGAAGCACATTGTCAATTCCAGAGATGGGCAGACCTTTTCTTTAAGACCTAGAAGTCCTATAGTCTCTTTTTTTTTTTTTTAAAGATTTTATTTATTTACTTGACAGAGATAGAGACAGCCAGTGAGAGAGGGAACACAAGCAGGGAGAGTGGGAGAGGAAGAAGCAGGCTCACAGCACAGGACCGATGTGGGGCTCGATCCCATAACGCCGGGATCACGCCCTGAGCCGAAGGCAGACGCTTAACCGCGGTGCCACCCAGGCGCCCCCTAGAAGTCCTATAGTTTCTGATGTCTCACTTTGTTGTTAAGAGGCAAAACTTGCAGCCTAACGTTTAGCTTGTTAATTCTCAAAAGGAAAAGAAGAAACAACAATAACAAAAAGGACTAAATAGAACTCAAGTTAACAGGAAGAGAACCTACCATAAAAATTATAATCATGGCAATTGTGACTTATAATGCTATCAAAAATTAAAACAATTTATAAAGTTGATTTCTTTGTTTTCCCATACATAGTTCTCATAATTCTGCTATTTACATGAGCTTGATGCAAAGAGCTCTAAGTTCTAGGAGATGGCACAGCTATAACATGGAAATTACCTGAGCCCTTGATCAACCATATGCAACAAGGACCATATGCATAGAACTGCTATACAATTGAGAAATACTTTTATACTCTGTGAAGCCACTGGAATGGTGGTTATTTATTACAGTGCAAGATTACCCTAACTTATATAGAAATTTGTATCAGAAGTGGGGTGCTACTATAAGAAACACAAGGCATAGTCTTAGCAGTCTGGTTGTGGGTAGCAAGACAGAAGGCTATAAAGCTGGAGATCCTTGTTAACTATGACAAAAGAGTTGATAAAGCTGTCACTTGTGATAAGTTGACAAGTAGATCAAGTGCGTACTAAACCTTAGGAAAGTAGCTCTTAAGAAAGTTGTTGAAAAGAGCCGGAATGTTAGGTAAGATATTTTGGTTACCTAATCCTAGATAGAATAATTGACCAGCTTTCAAACAGAAAATGTAAGGCAGTGATTCCAGATGACTGTAAAAGCTGACCAGTAGTTTCCAGAGTTCAAATAATAGGAAATAAGACTGAAAAGACTTTGAGGGCATAGGACATATAGACTTCTCAGGTTAAAACAGTGATTCAGTCATGGGACCTTATAAGATAAAGAGAATCATCCTTCATTCCAAGTTATAAAAATTGATCTTTCTTCTTTTTTTTTTTTTTCATTCTTGAAGGGGGGGTGGTCATTGGAGGAAAAGACATAGGGCAGGGTGCCTGGGTGGCTCAGTTGGTTAATCATTGGTGTTCGGCTCAAGTCATGATCCCAGGGTCCTGGGATGGATTCCCATGTGGGGCTCCTTGCTCAGCGGGGATTCTGCTTTTCCCTCTGCCCCCCAATCCCAGCTCATGCTCTCTCTTTTTTTTTTCTCTCTCTCTCTGACAAATAAATAAAATCTTTAAAAAAGGAAAGACATAAGGGCAATTAATATTTGAGAACTATATCTAGGAAAAGCTTTTGGGTGTGGTTCAATCATGGTACTAACTGGGAAAAAATAGATAAGGTTTTTGAGGCAACTATGTTGGCTCTATTCTCCTAAGTTTTTGACAGAACTGAATTGTTAAGAAAGCCATGAGTCTAGCCAAAAATAACTTGTGACTGAACAAACTCTTAGCCTCCACTTCCAACTTGCCATGATAGGAAGCATCCTGAATTTACATATTTTCCCATTCCCTAGAGACAGCAAACTTGCCTACACACTCCCAGGGGGCAGATTCAAAAGATGCAGAGTATAATGGACAAAGTGGCTACTTCAAGATAACCTAATCCAGGCCTAATCAAAGAGCGGAGATTTTTCAAAATAACCACCCAGCAGGATTCCATTAATGCCTTATATCAGTGACTGCTGTATGTTTCCTATTTTCACTTTTTTGATTACAAGTTTTTAATGGGCATATCCTGTCCCTGCTCAGTCATTGAGTATTAACTTATTTGTATTAGCTGGGGATGCAGTAAGTTTGCCATTCTGTTTTATATGTTGCTACACTCACAAGGAATCACATTAAGACCTAAGGAAGAAAATAGCATATCACCTAAAGATCTTAAACTTTGAGCTGGATTCAGTAACTAGATGGGGCCTTGGGCTATTTCCCTTCAAGACAGGAATTCATATGCCCGTAGAATGAATGTTTGTGTCTCTCCAAAATTGTATATGGAAACCTAGCTTGCAACGTGATGATGTTTGGAGGTAGGACCTTTAGGATGGTTTTAAGTCATAAAAAAACCCTTATGAATAAGATTAGTGCCTTTATAAAAGAGATTCCCCCCAAACTCCCTTGCCCCTTCTGCCATGTGAGGACTCATCAAGAAGATGGCTGTCTATGAACTTGGAAGCAGATCCTCACTAGACAGTAAATCTCCCAGTGCCTTAATCTTGGACTTCCCAGCCTCCAGAACCATGAGAAAGAAATTTCTGTTTACAAGCCCAATGGACTAAGGTCTAAGTGTCTTGTAAGACTAAAAGGAAATATGAAAATGGGCAATTGGTATTAAAAAGGACAATCTATAGCAAAACTACTAGCTTTCACCCAATCCATGTCTTCTTTTTCCCGAGCACACAGGCTCCCTTGCCGTTAGGCATACGTATGTGATTGAGCGATAACCAATGGAGTGTGAGCAGAAGTAACTTTCACAACTTAATGGACATGACCCTAAATAACTTCCATACTCAAACCTTCAAACTCTTTCCTTTCTTACCTGTTGGATTCATAGGTCTTCCAGGACCTAGGGGAGGGTAGAACCATTGTACTGAAGAAATGTGTGTTCCTAGTTGCTATGTGGAGGAAAGTCACCAGTACATCTGGAAGTAGAAGACAACAGAGGATGGTGCTTAAGAGCTTGGAGTTTGGATTCATAGCTGAGTCCTATCTCCCCCATTCACAATCTATGTGAGTTTAGGTAAGTCAGTTATCTTCACTACACCTTCATTTCCCTAAATGTAAATTGGAGATAATAATAGTATTAAAGAGTTGGCCTAAGGGTCATCATCCTTGAGCCTATTATCTTCCATAAGTTACATTATTCATTTTACTTGTTATCTGAAAGATCCAATGGAGCAGTCTGATTTTATTCTCTTATACAATATGTAAGTACTTTTCAATATGTGAATAAGGCCTGTAAAATGCTTAAGGCATCCAGAGCACAGAAGATTCAATGGATATTATATATTATCACTATTGAATCAAGATAATATTATTAATTATAAAAGTCACTCAAACACTGGCATTTTTATTTTGTACAGATATTTTCATGGAATCACAATAATTTATTAGTATCCTTCTTATCATAAGTGCTATTTTGACCTATCTTGTTTTGTCAGTCATTTTTGTTTGTATATTTAGTGATGTAGAATATAAAAAAGAAAATAATCAACAAAAAAAGAAAATCATAAACAGGTAAATACATTGCTTTTCGTGGTTTAACTTTTATTGAACCATGATAAGTAGTAATCGCAGTTGATGATTATGTTTAATAAAAATATATTAAAAATTATAATTGAAAAAGCTTGGTTCTAAATTATTTATACCTATGACTATGATCATTAACTTCTGGTAGTTATTCCTATGTTTAAAAAAATGTATACATTTTTGAGTCCCATCAAAGCAATATGGTTTATGTAGAGCAGAATTTTTCAACTTTGACACTAATGATGTTTGGGACAGATAGTTCTATTTTTAGGGGGGCTGTCTCTGCATTGCAGAATGTTTAGCAGCATATCTGGCCTCTACCCCCTAGATGCCAATAGCATTCCTCTGTCCCCAGTGTGACAATCACAAGTACATCCAGACATTGTAAGATGTCCCTGGGAAGCAAAATCACTCCTGGTTGAAAACCACTGATACACAGCTTTCATCCATTTATTTATCAAGTAGCTAAAATGACTTATTGAGTATTTACTATGTGCCTGGCACTGTTCTAACACATGGAGAACAGCAGTGAATAAAACAGAAAAGTCTCTGACAAAACATATATTATGGAAGGATACATATAGAATAAACAAATAAAATGATCCATAATGTAAGATGAGATGGAGAAGATGATATGAAGAAAATAAAGCTAGGTATGAGGATTGTATTAATTATGTCATTTATTTTCTGTATTGTGATGTAGTGACATCTGGGACTTCTTGACTTTGGAGGGGCTGCCCCTCCCAGGGTTAGCCAATTTCTAGAGACAATAAACAACTTGCCAGAGTATGGTTTTTAAATACAAACTAACCCATCCGGACCCCTACCCTCAACCACTTCCTCTACAAGGTTTTCACGCTCTGGACCACTATTCTGCCCTAAGCACATCGGGGCCAGGTGTCAGATAACTAGAAACAGCACCTATGCCGCAGACACTGCAAAAATTATTCAAAGTAGCCAATCCTATAGCTTCACCTGTTTACCCTGCCTCACCTGTTCCTTTCCAAGAAAATCACAGTAAAGTGTCTTGCCTGCAGTTCATCCCCCCCACCACCGCCCTATGCAACCCTTCCTCTTTGTCTCTTGATCAACTCTGGTGCTTCTCCATCTGGCCCCTCATGGTGTGGTGTGCCCTCTCTTGGGATCTATGAGTAATAAACTATCTTTTCACTGACAGTAGTGTCCTGATCTGTTAGCCTTACTACACCTACTTTTTAAAAAATTAATATGTTTATATTTTAAAATAAGGATAAAGAGTAGCAGGGCTCCATTTTAGATGGGATGGTCAAGAAAATGCTCTGTGAGGGAGTAGCATTTGCAAAACCAAAATAAATTGAATGAACCATGCTGATACTAGAAAAATAATGTTCCATGCAGTAGAAACCACCAAGACAAATGTCCTGAGACAGAAGATGCATGTGTCCAAGGAAAAGCAAAAGGCCCATATGATTGAAGCACAGTGAATGTGAGGGATAAAAGGTGACATCGGAGTGGTACCTAGGGACAGACCCCGATGACCATGTAAGGTCTCTGACTGTTAGCTGGAGTGTGATAGAAAGCCAGGGTAGGCCTCCTAGCTGGGAAGTACCTCATTGATTTGCCCTCTAGAAAGTTCATGTAGGAGGGGAAAGTGTGGAAGCCAAGGAGACAAGTTAGGAGGAGGTCAGAACTTATTGTGATTTGAGCTAAGAGAGTAGCCGGTGAGGTGGATACATTTTGAATATCAAATCAATAGGATCAATAGGATTTGCTGTGAACTGGTCTACTGTGTAGGAGAAGGAAATTATTGGTCTGAGTGACTAAGGTAATAGTGATGCCTTTTGCTGATATAAGGAACAGTGTGGGAGTAGAGCAGGTATGAGAGGTAAAATCATCAATTCAGCTTGGGGCATGTGAGGTTTGTGGTGTCTATTCAATATCTAAATACAGATGTTGAATAAGTGATAAACATTTGTGTGTGTATGTGTTTGTATCACTGATGTCTCAAGGAATGGTAGGGGCTGGTGGTATAAATTTTGGGTTCATCAGTATATGTATAGTGTTTAAAGTCACTGGAATAGTAGAGATCAACTCATGACAATATATCTTATAGATATAGAACAATAAATGAAAATAAGTAGTATCATAAGCTTGGACTTGGAAAATATGATATATAAAATGTTACAAACATAATAAGGAATAAAGGAAAGGAACATCCAATATAATTTTAGGTAATTTATTGGTGATTAGCAATTGTGCAAAAAAAAAAAAAAAGAAAAAGAAAAGAAAACACTTCATTTGAGTCCTCTATAGATTTTTGGCAGCTATCAATTTATTTCTGTCTTTGTTAAAGTACAGATTTATCGAAGGGGAGAATCAAAAAAATGGGAAAATAATATTTTCCCTCCTCTTCCATATTTGTAGTTTTCACTCTACCAAGTAAAAGATATTTCAGTATTTATTTATTTAAAATTCTTAACCTAGCTTATTACCACCCCATCCCCCCTTTTTTAATTTCTGCATTTTGGCAGGATTCGAGACAACCACTCTCGTGATGGTAATGCATGGAGCAATATTGACCCCAATTGGTCTGTGTGGATTAGGATAATAATCGGCCCACAATAAACTCTGACTACTATTCTTAAAAGAGCATTGACAGCATAAACACTAATGAGTCCTTTGGAGCCATTCATTTGCTTCTGTGTTTGCTAGACTGAGGCAAACTCTCAGAGTATAGTCTGCTGATTTTCTTGATCTATTCTAGGTCTTGATAAATTCTCAGTACATAAATTATAAGAATATGAAAGTTTAATACATGATTATACAATTATAAAATAAATTTTCTGATTTGTATTATATATACATTTTTTAATGTTTTTTTATTATATTATGTTAGTCGCCATACAGTACATCCCTGGTTTCTGATGCAAATTTCGATGATTCATTAGTTGCATATGACACCCAGTGCACCATACTATATATACATTTTTAAAAGATTTTATTTATTTATTTGAGAGAGAGAGCATGAGCTGGGGTGGGGGTCAGAGGGAGAGGGAGAAGCAGACTCCTCACTGAGCAGGGAGTCTGACATAGGTCTTGATCTCAGGACCCTGGGATCATGCTTGAGCTGAAGGTAGATGATTCAGCAACTGAACCACCCAGGTGCCCCTATATGTTTTATTTGTGTTTACCTACCTACCCATCTAATGACCTGACTGCCTTTCTATTTAATGTAAATAATGATGGAAAGATCATATACTGATGTCTAGTTTGAAAGAGAAATGTTTTGAAGGTGTTGGAGGTAGGTAGGAAAATGACAGAGGCTTATTTCATCTTACAAGTTTTCCTACAGAGCTAAAAACTGCCAGCAATGATAGGGTGGGGACATGTTAAGCTGAGGAGGTGAGTCACCAAGGAGTGCATCAGACTGTGAACAAGATGTATTTAAATTGAACAAAAAGGCAAATCCAGAAAAGGAAATCATGGAGGGTTAAAGCAAATGGACCAGTGAAGAGCCAAAGTATGGGATTACATAAAATAAAAACAAAATAGTTTTATAATTGATGAAACTTAGCAAGGAAAGCTGAGGTTCATATGTACTACTGGACAGAGAAATTTAATTTTCATGAGAATAAATATTCAGTTATCCTTAAATGCACACAGGGACATGCATACATGCATGTGCCTTTCTGTACCACAGTTTATAGTTACAAATTATGTTTTAAGTGACCCTCTCTATGGTCTGCTAAGCAAAGAGACATTTTAACATCGGTGTGGATATGGATAAAGTATCTCCAAGTAATGTTCTTTGCATTTTCTTGCTGGAGTCTAAGACTTAACTATCTCTCTCATTTTGCCGTATGTTTCCTTGACTAATTGTTTTCAGGCAAGGTTGAGACATGTTTGAACTTAAGATGAAGATGTTTAATTTACAAGTGAGTTGATTTGGTATAGTTGAGGTGAAATTCTTTCCATTGCCAAAGGCTAATTTAGCAGAGATGTGGTTCTCTCCAGTTAGTTGTTATATCTGAGACCTAATAAGTGAGAAAATCTTACCAAATCAGCAAGGGTGCCCTTGGTTTTGTTAAAGCAAAGACCCTATGGTTGGAGCGCCTGGGTGGCTCAGTAGGTTAAGCATCTGCCTTCAGCTCAGGTCATGATTCCAGGAACCTGGGATAGAGTCTTGCATCGGGCTCTCTGCTCAGTGGGAACCTTGCTGCTCCCTCTCCCGCTTCCCCATACTTGTGAACTCTTTCTCTCTCTGTCATATAAATAAATAAAATCTTAAAAAAAAAAGACCCTATGGTCAATTGTTAACCAGTCCACTGAAACTTCAGCCCATTTCATTCCATATAAATGCAGTTACATGAAAAACAATCTGCAGACACTGTGAATATATGCAGCCCACTCATTCCCTTTCTTTTATTCTCCTTGATCTTTGAGCCACGACAGTAGGTTAAGTATTAACCCAGTACCACTGATATGTTTTATGTTTGCATGCTATAATTTTTATAACATCATCGTTATGGGTTGCTCTTATTATGATTAACAATTGCCATTATAATTATCACTATCCTGGCTGACCCACAGCAACTGCTCTCTGCAGGTACAAGTAGAGTTTGAATGCATATGGGAAGGTCAAAGCTAGTTCATAATTCAACCTGTGAATACCGATTTCCTGCTAATGTTTCCCTCTATGGGTAATTTAGGATTTTATTGAGAGTTAGAAGGGGATAGGTGATATGGAAAATAACAGAGCAAGCTAAGTGGGAACATGAGTGAAGGGAAGTTACAGGGCTGATGGAAATTTTAAATCGGACAGTCTAAGTGGGCCTAACTGAGAAGGTGGCATTTGAGTTGATGTGAGGAGAGGAGCCATGCAGACATCTGGGAAATGAGCCTTCTAAGCAAAGGCCCCGGTTGCCAATATTATCTCCTTATACATTCCTACTTCCTGGACTTTGTTTGCACTAACCTTTGCTGGAAATGGAGATTTCACTAGTATTCCCACAAAACACAGGAATATCTGACTCCCCATCACCAGGCATAACTAACTATGGGAAGACAATAACCTTATATAACAAGGCTGTGTGCTACTCTCTGTTTTCAAATTTTCCAGCTTAGATAAAATTCTCCTAAAATCTAAGTGATGTCCACAAGAAATGAACAGTACACTCTAATACTCACGTATTTCTGCCAAGTCCCCTGAAGTGTTAGCATTAATGGACACAGAGTTTGAATCTTATATAATAGATAAAACATTTAGTAGAGTTTTGCTACCACTTAAGGAATTCTTATATTTCAGGCAGGAAAATGGAGCTCCATTTGACCTCAACTTGCCATGTTTCGTGGTTTGTCTCTTTGGATTCTCCATTCCTGGTATCATTTTTTGTAACAGTCAGGCACAAAAATGACAGTCTCAGCAGAGTTATGGAGTAGGAGTACTTACTCTAAAAAGAAAGAGATTCAGTGCAGACAAGAATAAATGCTCTTACCACGGTTGTTCACTAGTAATTACTTTACTTTTTGCTTCATTTTAAATTCACTGAATATCCCAATGCAAAGTTCATGGTGATGAAACATTTCATGATTTTTAACACTTTAATAGCTTACAGATTATTTACCGTGTCACAATTTTTTTTTTTCATCCAACATAGAAAGGTAAATAAATGACTTTTGGTTCATCACCACACAACACAGAGCAGACATAATTAATGGGTTAGAGCTGTGGTTCTTGAGGCTTAGTATGTATGAAACTCACCTAGCAAGCTTGTTAAAACACAGATTGCTAGGCCCCAGTCTCAGAGGTCTGAAGGTGCATCAGAGAATTTGCATTTCTAACAAGAGCCCAGCCGATGCCCATGCTCTTGATCAGGGACTACACTCGTGAACTAGTGGAACCCCCTTCCTCACTGGAGTCTCAGAATCACTTGCAACACACAGCTACAGGCAATTAGCAGTCAGAGTATTTTTCAATCTTAACATAAAAGAATATCCCTATGTATTGTATACAGATTAAAAAATAATCTGAATATTTTAGGGAAAATTTCTACTAATTTTAAAAAAAATTTTAAAGATTTTATTTATTTATTTGACAGAGATAGAGACATCCAGCGAGAGAGGGAACACAAGCAGGGGGAGTGGGAGAGGAAGAAGCAGGCTCATAACGGAGGAGCCTGATGTGGGGCTCGATCCCATAAGGTCGGGATCACGCTCTGAGCTGAAGGCAGATGCTTAACCATTGCGCCACCCAGGTGCCCCAAATTTCTATTAATTTTGCTAAAATCACTGTCCATGCTTCCAAAAATTTTTACTGGCTAGGACCTCTAGGTCTTTCAGAAGTTGCTATTAGAGTGAAAGTATAGCCTTTAAGATTTTTGTAAGAACCATTGTAATCAATCATCCTTTCTTCCCATAACTCCTCTGCCTGTGTCATTAAGTCTTCAACACTTAAGATTCAAACATACCAATATATGGCAGAGCAACTAAATTCAACATTTAAGCTTTAAGCACTACCTGCATCCAATTTATAGTAAATTCTTTTCGAAGACATATAACGCAAATGATGAACTAACTGGACTTGAATCTTAGAAAGATGTCATTGGAAATATTTTAAAGCCTCTATAGCCCAGGATTCTTGCGCCTTATAGTAGGCATATCTTTGAATTGTGGTTTCTTGTCTTTCCATTTAGAAATTGGCAGGTATAGAAAACAGCAAGGAGTAAAGAAGTTTCTTTTACTCTCTGATATATTTTTCACTGAAGCAGAAAGGAGTAAGGACTCAGAACTTACAAATCTAAGCAGGAAATAAAAATGAAGGGTAATCTTGTGAAGAAAAGTAATCTGACACAGTTACACTGTCAGAACACAGAGCTGGATACAGAAATAGATCAATGGACAGTCATAGTCAGCCAATTAGAAATGGCTTTTAAATATGCTTTTTTTTAGGGATGTCTATATGGTGACTAACATAATAAAAAAATAAATATGCTTTTTTTAAACCAAAACATCCTATAGTTGTGTAATAAAACTATAGCCCTGCTCAACCCAAGCATCTTCAGAAAATAACATTATGTTAAAACTTTCTTTTTTTTTTTTTTAAAGATTTTATTTATTTATTTGACAGAGACAGAGACAGCCAGAGAGAGAGGGAACACAAAGCAGTGGGAGCGGGAGAGGAAGAAGCAGGCTCACTGCAGAGGAGCCCGATGTGGGGCTCGATCCCAGAACGCTGGGATCACGCCCTGAGCTGAAGGCAGACGTGCTTAACCGCTGTGCCACCCAGGCGCCCCTATGTTAAAACTTTCTAATTTGAATGCAGAAAGAGTTTAGCACAAAAGAAAAGCTTCAAAGTGGAGGAGTCACGATGTTGATTAGAGTGGAAGATAAATATTCTTAATGAATAACTTCACAGCCAAGTGAACTATGATAGTTTATCCCAGGGTCAAGTACACTACTCATAATATTCCTTAGGTGCTCACCTGCCTGACCCAAATGACCTTGGGAACTCTGCCTGGAAGCATTTGATGAAATTAATCTCAGAGGCACTGGGACACTAAAACTCTCCAACTGAAACCTCCAGAAATAGGGAATAGGACATGATTTAGCTGTTGCATTGAGCTTGAGAAGGATAAATAAATAAATAAACAGATGCCCTCAAGCATAAATAAGTCTGATCTTAATAGAGTTCCGTAACTTTTGCCTGACCTACTACTGGTTTTGTAGTTAAGCTGTGGGTATTTTGATGCCAAGGATTTCTGGTTTAGAATTCTGCAAATTTTGAATAGTGACACCCATAAAAGGATTATTTGCTAACCTATTAATGTAGATGATGTGATGAGATTGACATATATACCTTCTCTGATTTATACTGTAGCAATAAACAGAAACAGCAGACTAAATTTAACAAGATTGAAAAATCAGGGTGAATGATAGGACTTAAGACATACAACTGGAATTATCAGCTTTCTAACACTTTTATCTATTTAAGCATTTTTAGAGACGGTAATGCAGATTATAATGTCAAGTTCAACAAATTCTGATCGCCATGGCATGGGCATGCTAAAGTCATTCACATGGTTGTGAAACTTTTTGGTTTTACATTCTGGAGTCAGAGTTTAATCAGTTCTCTATCCTATTGGGAATTGGTAAAGTAGGGGAACATAAAGGGAGTCACTACCTACTGACAGTTGCAATCTGTCACTTTCATTTTCCTGAAGGCTAAATAATAAAGATCTTTCTTGGACTAGAGGTTGCGGTTTCAAGCAAGAAATTATCTCTTTTGCTGGTTCCAATAAAATGCCGCCACACTTTCTTAATATAATTGGAGATAACCCTTAGAAAGTGTCAAATCAAATTCTCCTTCTCCTGTTCAGTTAAATTGTGCCATTTTCCCCAAGGTACTGTAGATCTCCAAATTGCTAGTAGAGTTATTTAATAAGGCTAAGAGTATACTGGACAGAATATAGAGAGATTACTTTAATCTCTATTCTATTTATCATACTTTTTTCATCATACTTCTTTTTTTCAATTTGCCTTAATTATGTAGTTTGCCAATTAGAGCGGGATCATGAAATACACATTATGGCAAAGAGAAGTCACCTTGATATTTTGCTATATTAGTATACTTTTCATTTCATAAGTTGCAGACAAGGGCTTATCCTTGATTTGTGTCTGAAATATTATGTCAGAGATATTTGTGTGTGTGGCTAGCAGACAAAAAATAATATTTCTATCATAGCCATGTGACTATGGATATGGCTGCCATGAGCCATCACGATCACAAAGATCTGAAGTAAAGTGAGCAGTATTTTGGTAGGTTTTTAGGAGTTATGACTTCAGAAAATCTATAAAATCTTACTTAAACTTAAGTTTATAGAAATGTGCAAGCTATGATAAAACTTGATAATTCTTATCTGAAACTAATAAATTAAAACAAATACATACTTAACTGCAGATATAATCAGGGTCATAGAAAAGCCACAACCTTCTATTAATCTGTAAGTGTTAAGTATGAGTCTTTAGAGAATAAGCATATGTCTTCAACAGCTTTCTAGCAATATTCAATTTTTAGTTAGGGTTTGAACACCTGACTCTCTTCCCCTTCCCCCTATGACTAAATATAGCACTTAGTTTTTATCAGTAGTTTCACTGAACCCCTTTCAATAATTTAATAATTATAGGATTTCCAATAATGGTTCTGGAAGGCTAGGTGATTTCCTTCTGTAGAAAACAAATATAAACAAGTTCAGGAAAGAGCTTTGTTATTTAGCCTTTAGGATAAAATGGGTAAAATGATTAAAAAAAGAAACAGCCATTTAAAGGCATTGGACACTGACTAAAGGCCTATAACAAATTAAGAAGTATTTATTTTAATCCAGTCATCTGTTGAAGGGCATCTCGGCTCCTTCCACAATTTAGCTATTGTGGACAATGCTGCTATGAACATTGGGATACATATGGCCCTTCTCTTCACTACGTCTGTATCTTTGGGGTAAATACCCAGTAGTGCAATTGCTGGATCATAGGGTAACTCTATTTTTAACTTTTTAAGAAGATGTGGTCCATATATACAATGGAATATTACTCAGCCATCAGAAAGAACGATTACCCAACATTTGCAGCAACATGGACGGGACTGGAGGAGATTATGCTAAGCGAAGTAAGTCAAGCAGAGAAAGACAATTATCATACAGTTTCACTCATTTATGGAACATAAGAAATAGGAAGATCGGTAGGAGAAGGAAGGGAAGAATGAAGGGGGGTGTAAACAGAAGGGGGGATGAACCATGAGAGACTGTGGACTCTGGGAAACAAACTGAGGGCTTTAGAGGGGAGGGGGGTGGGGGATTGGGACAGGCCAGTGATGGGTATTAAGGAAGGCACGTATTGCATGGAGCACTGGGTGTTATATGCAAATAATGAATCATGGAACATTGCATCAAAAACTGGGGATGTACTATATGGTGACTAATATAACAAAATAAAAATTATTTAAAAAAAAGAAATCATCATAAAAAAAAGACGTGTTTATTTTAAAAAATTACAAAGGCTCCAAATAAGAATGGTGGGAGAGGTGATTTACTTGCCTAGAACTTCTTCCTTTTCTACTTCCCCTCAACACACACCCAGCTCTATCTGGAGGAACTGTAACTTTTCCTTAAAGACAGTAGGCTCTTCTGCCAGAGGCATCAACCACAGTTCTGGGTGGAGAGTGAAAACCTGCGGGTTTCCTCATCTTAACTGGCAGATTTGGCCTAGAATCATGAGAAAAACTGCAATTATGCTAGCCCAAGTTTGCATTCTGGTTTGTGGCGATCAGCAGGCCAAAAGTTTATTGGGGAGAACTTACACATAAAAGAAGCAGAAAAGGAATGAAATAACCTCTCACTCAAGCTTTCTCATCTGAAACAGACTCTAGAAATCCTGGCAAAATGTGAAAGGCAAGGGAGATGGAGAACAGACTACAACTTTGAATGCCTCTCTCAGCCCACGTACTGCTCCACTGGCAGAGAGTGGGAGCCATATAAATTTAAGGTGTTTGAGCACAACCTCTGCGCATCATAATCAAAGTGCTAAGTCAAACAGAATCAAATAAAAATGTAAACTTTAACCATCCTTGTCTATTTTCTATAATCATAACAAATGTAATTGCAATTTACTTGCAAAATAGATACATTTTCCCAAGACCCTGCCAAAAAAAAAAGTGCTAAGTCAAAGGCAAAGGAAATATCACTTAAGCTGTGAGTGTAAAACAACTCCTCATACATGGGGACATTTTATCATGATTCCCCATTAGAAGCAAGGAAGGTCAAGAAGGCAATAGGATGGCATGTTCAAAGTGCTAAAAGAAAAAAAAATTGTCCGTCAAGATTCTTTTTCCAGCAAAACAATTCCCCCAAAAGGCAAAATATAGTGTCAGATAAGCAAAAACAGATAATTTTACTAGCATGCACTACCCCCCCAAAAAGAAAGAAGCTTTAGAGTAAAAAGAAAATTGTAACTTGCAAAAAAGTTGAGGAATACCAGAATATATATATATATATATATATTCTGCTTTACCCCATATATATATATATATATGGGGTAAAGCAGGTTGAATCGATGAAGCTGACCTGATTTGAAGTTGTTAGATTTTACCAGAATTAAATCAGTATTAACCAGAGGTAGACTGTGATGTTAAAGACAGGAATTATAATTAAAGCAACCACTATAAAAAGCCTGAAAATATAGGTAAAAAACAGTAGAGTAATTAAAGTGTTATAAAAGAAAGAGGAAGTAAAGAAGGATCATAGGGTCATAAAATGATGAGACTTATAAAAATCAAATAGCAAAATGGCAGATGTAAACTGAACTTTATCACTAACTACATTAAATATAAGTGAACTGAACACTAATCAAAAGTCAGAGATTGTCAGGGTGCCTGGGTGGCTTAGCTGGTTGAATGTCTGACTCTTGATTTAGACAGGTCATGATCTTAGGGTCGTGGGATGGAGCCCCACATCAGGCTCTGCCCTCAGCACAGAGTCTGCTTGTCCCTCTCTCTCCGCTCCTCCCCCCATTCACACATGCTCTATATCTGTCTCTAAAATAAATAAAATAAATAAATAAAATTTAAAAAGAAAGTCAGAGATGGTCACATTGGATTAGGGGGGAAAAAAACAACAACAAGATCTCACTACATGCTTTTTTTTAAATTAACAATTTTTATTTCTTTATCAAAGCCATTCTTTTTTTTTTTTTAAAGTGGGCTTTATGCCCAGGGTTGGCCTTGAACTCATAACCCCAAGATCAATAGTCTCATGTTCTACCAACTGAGACAGCCAGGAGCCCCTATATGCTTTCTTAAACAAACTTACAGTGCTAGATAGTAAGGAAGTGCTCGAAACAAAAATAAAAATAAAAATCATAGTGTTGGGTATATGTCAAAGGACTCAGGAATAAATTGGAAGAGTTCCTAAAAGCCAAAGCTGGAGCAATGTGAACAATAAAATAAAATAGCAATGGATTATAACTCCAAAATATAAGCTACTATCCATGAACCCATACTAATATAAAGAAATGATTGACTAAATTAATATATATGGCAGGAGTAGAAAAATCTATGCAGAGAAATTCCAAATAACTTATCTAGCTATGGGCATACCTCATAGATACTGTGGCTTGGTTCTAGACCACTGCAGTAAAGCAAGTCAAAAGTTTTTTGGTTTCCCAATGCATAAAATATGCACTGTACTTTATGTTTACACTGTATTACATTCTATTAAGTGTGTAATAACATTATGCCTAAAAAACAATGTACATACCTTAATTAAAAATACTTTATCAAAAAATTAAAAATACTTTATTGCTAAAGAATGCTAACCATCGTCTGATCTTTCAGCAAATCATAGTCATTAACACAGATAACCATAACAAATAATACTGAAAAAGTTTGAAATATGGCAAGAATTACCATAATGTGACAGAGAAACATGAAGTGAGCAAATGTTATTGGAAAAATGGTGCCAGTAGACTTGCTCAATTCAGGGTTGCCAAGAGCCAATTTGTAAAAAGAAATGCAGTCTCTGCAAAGCTCAATAAAGTGAAGTGCAATAAAATGAGGGATGCCTATATGCCACTTCTTAAATGTAGTTTGGACATAGTAACTTCCTTCCAAAGAGTACAGGATAGAAGGGGGGGGGAGTGTAAATTTAAAATAAAGAAATCTAACAAACAGTGCCTCAGCCAAGTGATCAAGGTTCACACTGATAGTGATGTCATGCTGATGGTGTATGTATCCTTAGTATGACATGATGAAAATCTCACTTCACTACAGTGGTTTTATCTCTCAAAACCCATAGCCCCAGAGAAAAATGTCAGGTAAATCACAATTAAGGGCATTTTACAAAATTCCTGACCAGTACTCCTCAAACTGTCAAGGCCCTGGATAAGGAAAGTCTAAGAAATTGCCACAGCAAGAGAGGCCCAAGGAGACAACTAAATGTATGTAATGTGGTACCTGGATGACATCCCAGAATGGAAAAAAAACATGAGGGAAAAACTGAAGAAATCCAAATGCTCTATGAACTTCAGTTAACACAATATCAATCTTGGTTCATAACTGTGACAAAGGTACCATAATAATGTTAGATGTTAATATCAGGGGAACTGAGTGTGAGGTGCAATGCTCTGTTTCTTCTTTGTTGTTTTTTTTTAAAGATTTTATTTATTTATTTGACAGAGATAGAGACAGCCAGCGAGAGAGGGAACACAAGCAAGGAGAGTGGGAGAGGAAGAAGCAGGCTCATAGCGGAGGAGCCTGATGTGGGGCTCTATCCCATAACGCTGGGATCACACCCCGAGCTGAAGGCAGAAGCTTAACCGCTGTGCCACCCAGGCGCCCCAGTTTCTTCTTTGTAATTATTCCAGAAATTCAAAACTATCCTAAACTTTGAAATATAATTAAAAAATGGTTAACATGATCTGAAAATTTAAATGGAAATGGACCCAGAAGAGCCAAAACAATTTTAAAAAGTAGGACAAAGTTGAAGGACTTAGCCTTCCTGATTTCAAAACTTTAAAGCTACATTAGCTAAGCTAAACCAGTGTGGTATTGACAAAAAGACAGATGTAGAGATCAGTGGAACAGAGCTGATTTTTGGTAAAGTTGGTAATTCATTGTAGAGAGTTTTTTCAGTAATTAGTGCTAGAAAAGTTGGATATCCATTTATCAATATGCAAAAACAAAGAAAAAGGAACTTTGATACATTACACCATACAAACATACAAAAGAAATTACCTTGAAATGAATCAAGGATCTAAATTTAAGAGGTAAAGCTATACAAGCATTGGAAGAATATATTAGAGATAATTTTTATGATCTTGGGTTAGGGACAGAATAAGGTGCAGGGAAGTTCTGGACCAAGAGATGTTTTGTGTTTAATAGTTCTTTGTTAATCTGAAGTAGATACACTCCACTAGTCACTGGTCAAATTCAAAATATGTCATGAGGGATCCAGCATGAGTACCAGCAGATTGGGGTGGATGCTAATCTTTACTCCTAACAGAATGTCACTCTAGTCACCATCTGAAACAATATGTCTACTCCAGTGTTCATGATTCTGGAAGGAGTATAAATTTCAATACCCTCTCAGCCACTTCTTGAGTGAAGAGCGGGAGGGTGAGAGTAGCTACCGTGTCTTCAAATGTTGACTGAAACCAAAAGCAAAGGTTTGGGAGAGGATATGAGGGTTAGGGGAGAAGCAAAAGATACCAAAACACCTCATTTATTCTGCCAAAGTGTGAATTAAACTCATGCAATATATCTTAAGTGCTTTTAGATAACATGTCACTCTTTCATTCATCCACATGCCAATATTTGGCATAAACAGGAGGGGCAAAATAAATGTGAGCAAATACAATTAAAGAATAAAGAAAAGTGGCAAGAAATGTTCTTAAATCAGAATTCTGATTCTGTCTACCTTTATCCGACCTTGCTGCCATCCTTCAGTTTTTGGATCCTGTGCCATCTCCTGGACCTTTATTCAGAAGCTTTTTTTTTTTTTAACTGTATAGTGAATTTCAAACACTGGTACACTTAGGGTAGCCAGACTTCATTTTGGAATCGGCTATCACAACGCTGGTTGTACATTCTGGACCACATCTGTATGTGGGCTCTGCTGCCCAATGTTGTCTCTAATAAGCCAGATGTTATACTGTGATTACTCCAGTTCTCTTCATCTGGGGTTGCCTGTCCTCTGGCTGGGGACTGGTGTAGTGTGGATAATTGACATGATTGATGGTGTATTTATTTTCTAGGAAATCCCAGTGCTGCAGATTAGAAGGCAGATGCCAATTTTCTCTTCTACTTCTATCATATCTCCCTTCTCATCTTCATTTATCTTCTCAGCATGTAAGTTTAACAGGCATTATCAATGTTAGCCACAGAGGGGCCTCTTGGAGAGGCTAATGGATTTGGTGGCAGAGTAGCTTTAATTTTGTACACTCAGTGAAGGCATCTATTCTCTTTTATTTACTGAGATTTTAAAAGTAATGGTGGTTGGGTTTAAGGAAAGGAGCTGCTGGGTTTTTGTTTTGTTTTGTTTTTCTTGTTAAGAAGTAGGTGGGTGATAAAGAGTTGAAATGAAATAAATAGATTTGTTTTTTTAATTTCATTTTTTGATATATTGAAAATTATTCCAAGTGGAAAGAAAGATTATGAGGTCTGTCCAATCTTACTCTTCTATACTTTATCTTGTTTTTGCTTGCTTACTTCATCCTATGCTTGGTAGCTTCATTCTATCAATCTTCGGTATCCAAATAAGTAAATAACAAAAGTTTCTAGCATGTGTAAGTTCTGGATATCATATTTCAAATGAGTTCTTCATAGGAGAAGTTTAGTTTGAAAGGTGTTAAATGTGACTTAGTTGGAAAAAAAATTAGTACTTTGAACATTCTTTTCTAAAAATGAATAGTTACTGTTGTGAGTTAATGGCAAATCTGCTTTTTAGTATATACCCAAATTCTTTCCGTACAAATCTCTCTTTAATTTTCTAGAAAGAAAATTACCTGAGAAAGTGTCAGATGCGTGACTTAATGGAGAGCCCTTGATATCAGGGACTCTCTTAATGGGAGCCTTTAATATCAGCTCCCTAGAACATGGGTCCGATTCTATACACCCTGAGCAAGGGTCAGTAATGTGCTAAGCAAGTGGGGGGAAGAACATAGTGATTTTTGTCCTCCATTAAATCATAATTAGTAGTCCAGTATTTTGAATTTTTGAAAGCATGAATCACTTTGCTAGGAATGTGACAAGTGTGTGAATGTATAAGTTCACAGATTGGCAACCATAGAGATATACATGAATATACATTGGATAAACCACCCAGCTTTGCATATTTTAGATAAGATGATCATATAATTCATAATTCAAACTGGTATGTTTTGGGGAGCCAATGAAGAGGGGAATAATAATTATTTAAGGACAACAGTAAAAACCTAGACAATCCCAGGATAAACCAGGGCATGTAATCATCTAATCCTGGTAAATACATTTTATGTAGGAAAGTTTTAGTCCTAAAGATTCTATCATATTGCAGAGGTCAAAATCTTGGCATCTATTGTCTGGGATGTCCAGACTTCTTTCTAGTTCCACTATGACTTTTTTTCTTGGTTGGGCTATACTATAGACAAATGCTCCAATGACGGAGAAAGCAGTTATTTCTCCGTCTCAGCTTCATTCACATCTTTGCCTTCTTCCCCAATTTACTAAAAAATAGTTCATGTCTATTGTCCAATTTCTTCCTTCCTCTATAATTGTATTATGGATTGTTTTATGAGAGTGACTTTTCTGTAATCCTCAAATGAGAATAGTGAGAAAGTTGAAATAGTCAATTCAATTCATTCACTCAGTATGTGAAGGCATTATATCCTAGACACTCTAAGGAAAACAAAGACATTAAGATATCATCTCCCTGTTATAGGCTGAATGTCTGTGTCCCTCCCCAAATTCATATGTTGAAATTATAATCCCCAAAGGTGATGGTATTAGGAGGTGGGGCCTTTGGGAGGTAATTAGGTCAATAAGGGTAGAGCCCTCATGAATGGGATTAGAGCCCTTATAAAAGAGACCTGAGAGAGATTCCTCACCCCTTTCACCATGTGAGGACACAGGGAGTAGACACCAGCCATTCACCAAGAAGTGAGCCTTCACTGGAATGTGATCATTGCCAGCCCTTTGACCTTAGACTTTCCAGCTTCCAGAGCAGTGAGAGATAAATTTCCATTGTTTATAAGCCAGCCAGTCTACGGTATTTTGTGATAGCAGTCTGAATGAACTAAGACACCTATCTTGAAAAAGATTATGATTGAATAGGGAGAACTGAACAAACATGTAACAGCAAAAACAAGTAGAGTAAGACAAGTGCCATAAACAAAGTAGAAATCATACTAAAGAAATAATCATCATTTCCATATTGGGGAATCAGGAAGAGTTTCATTAAAAATAATACATTTGAGACAAAACTTGGATAGATATTTCAGTAGGATGAGTTGAGGAAGAGAGAAAGGATAGCATGCCAGGGTGCTAGACCAAAATAAACAACCCAAAAAAGTAATAAAAATTAATACTGGATAAATATGTTGTTATTAAATGGAATAACTGGCTTGGTGGTCAGGTTCTCTTAATTAGGAAAAGATTTGTGTCACCTACATTAAAATAGCAATTTAAGCTGTAAGATTGGTTGGATTAATCCACGAGGAGAACGTAGTGAAAAGAAAATTAGATTGAGAACTAGACTTTAGAAAATGTCTATTTCTATGGTATAGAAAGATAACAATGACAAAGAGGTACTAGACAATTGGGAAAGTAAAACAAAACAGACCTGAAGGTAGAAATGATTGCAATTAGTGACGACTAAATTTTTTAGAGAAATCCAGGAGGATAGGACTTAAAATACATAACTATATTATATTAACTAGATACTGTGAGATCAGTTTTCACACAGTGGTAAAGGTCAATGGTAGATCTAAATAGTTTAGAATTGAACTAGGAAAGGAGTGAAGACAGCCTGTGTAAATTATTTTTTCTACAGAATTGGCATTAAAAAAAGGAAATAGAGTATAATCTACATCCTACCAGCAACAATTAGCAACAGTTGAAGTCCTTAGGATAGTCACACTGTCCTTACACTGGATTAAATAGAAAACAAAATCTTAGATGAAATAAGAGGATAAATTCACCACACCTTTCATTTTCATACATCTTCCCAATGGCTGAACTGACACAGAAATAAATGGCTGTGGCATGATTTAAAGAAAGACAAAAGGCTAAATGTGACCCAGTATGTGGATTAGAAAGTAATCAAATATCATGATCTGTGGGGAAAAAGGCACAAACATAATCAC
The DNA here is from genome assembly GCF_002007445.2 of Ailuropoda melanoleuca. Lineage (NCBI taxonomy): Eukaryota > Metazoa > Chordata > Mammalia > Carnivora > Ursidae > Ailuropoda > Ailuropoda melanoleuca. The sequence continues at coordinate 72,877,298 of NC_048228.1, forward strand.
ACTACTAAGATAATTTAGTTGGAAAACAGGAAAAGATGGGCTTAAATTCAATCATAAAAGACAGTGATGGGATTTTAAGAAACTGGAACCTCTAAGTATCTTTATTTGATATGCTATTTTCATGTTGTTTCTACTTTTAATTTTTTAAAAAGATTTTATTTATTTATTTACTTATTTAAGATAGAGAGCGCGTGCGTGAGCAGGGGAAGGAGCAGAGGGAGAGGAACAAGCAGACTCCGTGCTGAGTTCAGAGCCTGACGTGGTGCTAAATCCCAGAGCCTCAAGATCATGACCTGAGCTGAAATCAAAAGTCAGTAGCTCAATTCACTAAGCCACCCAGGTGCCCCTTCATTTTTTATTGGAAATATACTAAACTAAAATCAAACTTTTTAGTTATTGTATTTTGAAGTTTAAGATACTTTCTTTATATCTTGCTACACATGCCATACAAATATAATTATTTTAGCAATGGACCATGTAACTAAATGTGCTAAAATGGAAATACAAATTTCAATGGAATACTTCCCAATTACATCATGATCTTGGAACTATAATTTCAAAACTCTCAATTTACATGCAAATACATTTAGAGATTGGTCTCTTCCAAACTGTTGCCTCTGGTAAACATTATCTATTTTCCATATAAACATATATATATATATCTTAAAATAATCTCTCTTTTACATGAACATTCTCATGTATTAAAAACTATTCTTAGGAAATGAATAGCAAATAAGTTATTTGCTTTTCAAAATTAAAATGATAAACCAAATCTATTAATTTATCTTAAAAATTAAGATGAAAAACAAGGTCATCAATTTTGCTGACAGAAGAACCTTTTATATTAAACATAGAGAGAGAGAGAAGAGGAAGTTTGAACTGGTACTACAACATCAAAGTACAGAGTAAGTGGCAAATAGAAACGCAGAGAAAATAGCCTGTTAAGTTTTGGTGATTTAGAAGAAATCTTGTGATAGCATTTTAAATTCAGATGGGTAAGGAGTAAAGTGGGCCACAGGCTAGGCTGTTGTCCATGAATTGTCTATAGGGAAAAGCATAGCTTCCCGCTCTGTTAAGACAAGAAATAAGAAAAGGAAAAAAGAAAATTCCTAAATGTGCTCAGAAATCAAATCTAAGGACTGGGGGAATTGTTATACCAAACACTTTCTTCTGTTCTGCCAGATAAGAGCAATTTAAATGATCTAGTTCAAAGAAGTAAAGGATTAAAAGTATACCAATTATTCTAACTACTTCATCTTAAAAATAGTTTTCTCTTTCTGGATTTTGTTTTGGATAGTTCCTTTTAATACTGAAATAATATTACATATTTGATAGGTCATCAATAATTAGAAGAAAAAAATCATAAACTACATTTTAATGTACTCTAAATATGCTGAAGAGACCCATGGTTTGCAAGACAGCATCAGGTTTTTGGATCACAGTAGGAATATATGTCTGTATTTGATCCTGTCAGCAAATTCACATTGTTTGCTGATCAAGAAATTTAGGTTTATCCATATATTTTTAAAATTTTGTTCTTAGGGGCGCCTGGGTCGCGCATTTGTTAAGCGTCTGCCTTCAGCTCAGGGCGTGATCCCGGCGTTCTGGGATCAAGCCCCACATCAGGCTCCTCCGCTATGAGCCTGCTTCTTCCTCTCCCACTCCCCCTGCTTGTGCTCCCTCTCTCGCTGGCTGTCTCTGTCTCTGTCAAATAAATAAATAAAATCTTTAAGAAAAAAAAATTTTTACTTAGACTAGTAGGCCCATGGGATATAGAATGATGACTTAATTGTTTGTATATTTGAAAAGATTGGTATTTTTTTGATGTGGGACCTTGGGCATTCTCTCAGAAAATTGTAGCTCAGTGACATACGATGACCTGTAAATATTAAAATTATGTTCACTTACAGCATGGGAAGAATTGATGTAAGCTCGTTTTGAATAACCCTTGATATTACAAAATGTATAAGAAGAGAATGAAAAGGATTTTAGTTATTTAATAGAAAATCTAGACAATTTTCAGAGAATAAGAATAAGAACTTAAAATAATATAGCAAGATTCTGTATTTTCAAACATTGGGCAAAAACTATTGTGTTTCAATTTCCATATTACAGGCAAAGAAATCTAATAGTATCAGAATTAAAAAGGATAGAAAATTGGAATTTTTTTATAGCATGCTGTGGGTGGCTTCCAATTATTTTTCAATAAAGGTTTTGTGTAAATTTTATAAACGCTCTTAGGCATTTCAGAAGATACAGTGTTTCCCAAATATTGCAAAGACATTTTTTTTTTGTATTGTCTAAAATAATTTAACTTTTTGGCTCTGGAAATTTCAAAGGATGAGGATCCAGAATGGGTTTGTTAAATGGATTTTGCCCCACTTTTTTTTTTAATTTTTTTTTAAACTTTTTTTTTTAAATTTATTTATTTGACAGAGACAGTGACAGCCAGCGAGAGAGGGAACACAAGCAGGGGGAGTGGGAGAGGAAGAAGCAGGCTCATAGCAGAGGAGCCTGATGTGGGGCTCGATCCCATAACGCCGGGATCACGCCCTGAGCTGAAGGCAGGCGCTTAACCGCTGTGCCACCCAGGTGCCCCTGCCCCACTTTTTATCCAACCAGCTGGATTAATTGAAAGCCCTTTGTTGGTGTTACTAAGAGATTTAAAAAATAGATATAAATAAGCATTTCACGTTCCACCAAATAACACTCTCTTTAGAAGGACTTCAGGTGTCAGATGACATATGAGTGGGGAACAGAGGTGAAGAAAGAGGATGGTAAGTAATAGTGTTGTTTGCTGAGAAAAGAGGCCACTGTGTCTTTTCTCACAACTCACCCGGGTTTCTTATAGAAATACTTTCCTATATCTAAATTGTCCTAACATGCTTATGTTTCTTTTTTGTATTAACTTTGACATGGTAATAGGTGATATTAGCAAGTTCTATTAGTTACACTAAAGAAACAACATTTGACTATAATGGTTCACACTATTACCCTTACTGAAAAAATAGCTGATAGAATTCCATTCCCTTATGAACTTTATTGATGGGTTATTGAAAGCCATTATGTAATTCAATAATGCACATACACAAGTGACAGTCACTTTAACAACTAATCACATTTTACATCATTCAGAGAAAAAGTATATTCTTGGTTCACACAATTGGAAAAGCAAGGTAGGAATTCTATAAAATAACAATGGCACTTAGCTTGTCCACTCAGGGAGGAAATGAGCATGCTCAATTGTTTCTTAAGGGATCCCAGATAGAACCCACAGGTGGAGAAGACATTAAGACTTTGATTAAAGGTTTATTGTAAAGGTAAAGGAGCTGATCTTGATTAAAAGTTTATTCAAAAGAATTGTAGTCTCTTATTAAAGCAAAAGTTTTCTCGAACTTCCAAATATGGGGAGCTCTATGTATTAAAGATGAGATCAAGGACCATCAACTGCTTTAGTTTGTTTTTGGCATTTCTCCCATGGACCTCTGTAGGAATACATTGACTTTGTATCCGGTATGAGACTAATAATGAAATGCCAAAGTCTCGATATCATGTTTTATCTTGCACTTTCATAGTATTCTTTTGTTCAGTCAAACAAAAACAGCCTGGCTGGTTTCCTGACATCAAATCTCCCAAAACAAAAGGCAGTAGGGTGTTTGCTTTTCTTATTCTTTTAAGAATTTTTTCTTAGGGGCGCCTGGGTGGCACAGCGGTTAAGTGTCTTCCTTCGGCTCAGGGCGTGATCCCGGCGTTATGGGATCGAGCCCCACGTCGGCTCCTCCTCTATGAGCCTGCTTTTCCCTCTCCCACTCCCCCTGCTTGTGTTCCCTCTCTCGCTGGCTGTCTCTATCTCTGTCAAATAAATAAATAAAAAACAATTTTTTTTTCTTAACATAACACATAACACTCAGATGCTTTTCAGGCATTCTAAGTTATTGTTTTATCTGCATGATGATATGTACAGTTCATGGAAAAAAGAAGGTGTGCTTGCTTCATTTAGAGTAATATTAAACTCCGTGCAGTTTTCTGTGACATCAACTTCATTCATGTTTTGAAATTTATGAAGAATTATACATAATTCAGTTCATGTTGTGTACTCTATTTCTACCCCTGGAAACTGGCAGATGTGAAGAAGTTCTCTATAGATACAGCTATCCACTGGGAGAAATTATTTCCTTCAGAAAGTGTAACCTAATTTTTGGTATAAATCTGTATATCCACAGGTATTTGCTGAGCATTTAACATGTCCCTAACACTGTATCACTTGGGAAGTGTGGAAGTCTAGGACACTGTGTCTTAACTATCTAGAGCAAAAACTGATTTACAAAATTTCCGGTTTGTTGTAAAAACTATACTTCTGTAAAATCCAATAAAATGAATTTCTAGGAAAATGAAATTGAATTTTTTAAAAGATTTTTATTTATTTATTTGAGATAGAGACAGCCAGCGAAAGAGGGAACACAAGCAGGGGGAGTGGGAGAGGAAGAAGCAGGCTCCCAGCGGAGGAGCCTGATGTGGGGCTTGATCCCATAACGCTGGCATCACGCCATGAGCCCAAGGCAGACACTTAACGACTGCGTCACCCAGGCGCCCCATGAAATCGAATTAAAAACAGACAAGATACAAGCCAATTTTTACTATTAGATTCAACTGAAAATATATCATATTTAACAAATATAATCAGAACAAGCATTACAGAAGAGGAAAGATTTAAAAACTGTACCTATTGTTCATTGAAAGTTTGCATCACTGTGAGCATATAGAAAACTACTATTACACTTGAACTTGGTGGAGTTCCATAACAGAAATTAAGAAGTTATGAGTAAAATCATGATTCTCCACATGGAATACCTACTTCACAATTTGAAGAGACATCCTATGCATCAAAAGGCAAAGTTTTAATGTAACAAATGAACTTGTTCCTTGCTTAACTTATCTAATATAGATTCCACAACAGTATTCACAGGGAATAATGGATCTGAACTATTTCAATTTTTTATAACTTATAGAGAAATCAAGTCTCAAAATGATATGTTGATAGCAGTGAAAAGTGAAAGAAGCGATTTTAAAGCAACTTCAGCAAGCTCAAGATACTCATTCTTAATTTTTATCTAGGATAAAGAAAATGATGCTGTATTTTCAGAATTCATCTTTAATTCTTCATCAGTATCCAATACCAACAATTTATCCTGAAAGTTATTGTTAAGCTTTATTTAACTTATGCTGAAAGAAATTGATCTTGGATTCCATTAATATCTGATAAGTGACTATTCTTTTAACGGAAAAGGACTTTAAATCATTCTACCAAATTTATAAGGTGCTTCTTGATAACTTCACGCAGGTAAATTTTCAAGTTTACTACCTACCTACTGAATAATTGTTGAATTCTGGATCGCATAACCTTCTGCAGAAGCTCTCTTATTTCAAGAATTTCGCTTTTGTTTTTGCCTTTAAAAAACATCCTTCATTCCTCCTTTTCATGGAAGTATTAAGATAATTAGAAATACCGAAGATACCAGATGAATAACAAGTCTGGATGCTTAATTCACAACCTTATAATGTTGAGACCAAACTGGATTTTTATATTGCATAATGATGAGATTTTATTCTGCAACCCAAATATTTCAATAAAAATTTTCTTCTTAATAGCCATTACACTTCAGCATGAAATGACAGTTTTTTGTATTAGCTTTCATATTATCTCCCCGTAAAAAGAATAATCTCAAATGCTACCCTTCAGTTTTCAGTGAGTCACAATTTGTACTCCGTCACTAACTACATGATTTAGTGCACCTAACTTATAAAAAATCAAAACATTTCAGTGAAGTAAGGAATGCGGCACCAGCTCCTAAATCCGGATGATGACTCCGGAACGCTTACTCGCCTCGGCAGCTGTACCATTAGAGCATACTCCTACACAGAACTTGATCTCCAAACTGAATATTTTTATAGATTTCACGTCTAGCTGTGTTTTTTAGCACTGAAGCTAAAAACCGTTCATGTGCAAATTGCACAGATACTGAAAGGATTGCCATGCTAAGAATATCTCTGGATTTGTTAAACTGCAATGAAAAACACTTTGCTAACTTTCCTTATTGTATGACTTGGTCTTCTCTATCATTGGCTCGTCTCTGCAGTCGATGCCTGGTGTCGCTGAAGTGTAGTACTTGCACGAGCTTTTTGCCCACGATTTTCAAGCTAATGCCTCTGAAATGGTCTTGCGCTAAGAACTCAGCGGTTACGTATACCTAGACTTCCGGTGCTAGCTTCTAGCTCACAGTGCTGCCAGGATCAACTCGCAAGACACGAATGGCCAGATAGAAAATATTAAATGTTTACTTCCATCAGCTTTTTAATTCAACCCCTTTCCTTTATAAGATACTTTTGATTTTGAACACGTCTTTCTGTATAAATTTAAACGCTATTTAAGTTTTCTCGGTTCCCTGGCCCCATTAGCCAGTGCATTAGCTAGAACGCGCTACGGTTTTAACACTTCATCATCAATTACAGCTACTGAACAGAACTTAGTATCGTATAAACTCTTTTGGTCTTCATTTCTTCAGAATCAGCTTCATCGTCATGAATTAGTTTGTGACGGCTTCTATATTTTGAAAAATATAGGACAAAGATGTCCTGTTAAGCTTACTTGCATCATCGTAATTAAGTTAGGGTTAAGAATAAATAATAGATTCTAATTCTCTGACTTGGCTAATAATGTTAAACTGTAAATTAAAAACCAGGTTTTATTAAAAATGAAAATGATCTTAAAAATAACTTGCAAATATAAATAAATCTTTAGATATGTTCATATATTCATGCAAATGTGGTTTACAGTTGTTGAACAAAGTAATCTTATGGCATAACGTGGTTTTACTGAGTGTGACCGGTATGCAGCTCCTGCTATTTACTCACTGTGCCAGTTCAGAAACGTTAAAACTGTTCCAAAACACAAGTGCATTAATCATGAGCTTGGGTGTCATGTCAATGTCAAATTGCTAGAAAAGTTTCTGAATACTTTTTTCCTGCACTTATATAGTCACAGCCTGTGAGAAACAGTTCATGGACTGGTGGCATTTTTGAGTATCGCTGCTATGCACTCAGTTATGGTTCCTGAAGTGGTCAGCTTAAGTCCTGGACCACCTCCCTGATACACAGTGTGTTTGTGTATCAGAGAAGTGAGAGTTAGTATGAGGGAGAGCAACTCTCGAAGGTGGAGATCCTGGAAATACTGATAGAGGAATCTGATCTCATAGCCACAGCTCCTTGAGCAAGGGAATAACATGATGCTAGTGACGTTTTAGCAGCCAGCGCTCTGGCAGAAGGTCAGACCATCATGGTGATCTTGTGCAACATACTCATCTTACAGCTAAGAAAGCCATTATGCAAATAATTCACCAATAGAACCAAAGCTAGCACCCCAACACTAGCACCCCAAAATAAAAATATATTTATAAAGAAGGTTTTGGGGAAAAAAACTAAATAAAAAATACACAGGAAAAAGCATCTATGCCTTGCTATATTTAAAGTTAGGTGACATTGGAATGCCAAGAGCAGTTAAATTTACAAAAATGCTGTGGAAGACCTTAACTTGACCCTGCCTGAGAAAAATTCTCTGATATTTAATTGTCTTTGCAGAGATACTCTTAATTCAATGATGTGGGCAGTTTTCAGGTCACTCCATTCCCAACAGCTATGTGACATGCATTAGCCATGACCATGGAAGCGTGAAGAAATTAAGCAACTACAGAAGACATTAGGGAACTATAAAAATTCAAGGACTGAAAGTGGCAATGTAAAGTTGCAATTAGCCTATTTTTATTCTTTTTTGGATGACATTTCACCGATGTACATAAACTTGCAAATAGCAGAATAGAATGTAAAGACACATTCCCTGAATTTTTACAAAAAATTTGCCAACTTATTATGGTAATAGTCTTTTGAATTAATTTAAAATTGTTAATCCTTCCAGGGGTATGCCAGACATTGTGAGTTAACTTTAAACAACCATTTCCCATTTTTAAATTTGGTATGCATTACTTTACCAAATATGCAAGATCTTTGGGAAAAGTTGACTCCATCCCCAATGCTAGAGGTGGGAGAGAAAAATGGGACACAATATTGATGGAGATAAAAGGGGGGCATACCTTACTCCTTACCTTTTCAGTAATCCCATAATTACCTCCTTCTAGACAATCTCCAACCCACACAAAAAAGTAATCACATTCTTTTAGAAAATGAATAAAGAACCTTACTGAATAGCAGAAACAACCTCAGAAGAATAAGAGCTAGAGGAGAATAGTGGATTGTACCTCGCTATTTTTCTTTATATAAAGGGGTAGCTTGTGGAAACAGTGATCAGGAAAGGGAATGGCTAGAACTCTGTGAAGCTAAAATCTGTTTAACAAATGGGATTCAGGGGGTTCTCTTTTCTTGTGGTTTTTGCATGACATTGGATCTGGAGATAGCCTCTGCACAAAAATCGCTGCACTAGAATGAAAGCCCCCAGTAGATGTTAACTTCATAGTAACAGAAACTTTCTTTTCTTTTTATTCTGCTCAGTTAGCCAACATATAGTACATCATTCGTTTTTGATGCAGTGTTCAGTGATTCATTAGTTGCATTTTACACCCAGTGCTCATCACAACACGTGCCCTCCCTAATACCCATCACCTGATTACCCCATCCCCCCACCCCCTTCCTTCTGTAACCCTCAGTTTGTTTCCCAGAGTCCAGAGTCTCTCATGGTTTTGTCTCCCTCTCTGATTTCTTCTTATTGATGAATTAGTTAGTTCAAAAACAGTTATTGAAAAATCTATGTAGAAGGTATTGGTCACTTTGCTGGAGGTGCTGCAAGGGTCTACTCTGTGGGATTTTCATTATACTTTGGTAGAAGAGCACGAAAAAATAAACAAAAATATTGATAAATTAATTTCAAAAAGTAATTAAGCAAACCAACCAATTTAGTGATAGAAAATGATGGGGATAGAGTAGCGGACCATTCAACAGGATAATCACAGAGAGCCTAAAGAGATATATTTTATTAAGAAATGAATGAAGAGGAGGCAGATGAATGATAACCAGGGAATTGCCTTCCTCTTAGATGGGAACCACAAATTCAAAGGCCCCAAAAGGAAAAGGGCTAGGATCTAATTTGTTAATTTGCTATTGAATCCCAGTACTTGTTAAATATTGAGTACATGTTAACTGTTAATTAAGTTAATAAATGATGACTTTTTTTACATTTGGAAAGATTAAATAAGGGAGAATTTTGTTATTTGCAGAGGGCAATGTATACATTTGAGGAAGCTGGAAGTCATAGATGAGTCATGTGCTTTGTTGAGTTTTGTCATAGTTTGTATTCCATAATATACTGTTTATTAATTGATTTATCAATGTGTTTTCAAACCTACAAGCAGTTTTACCTTATTGATTTCTATTAAATATGATAATTAATAATTTCATAATAAGCAATGTGAAACTTTTTTACTTGAACTCTGGACACAAAAGTGCTGAAGGCTTGACATGAGAAGGTGGAAACATGGAACTAAACATTCATGTAGAGGAAAAAACTGAACACGGAAAAGATCTGTTACATAGGCTAAGAGCAATACTTATTTAAATGCACACGACAAAGATTTTTACCACCCAGGTTTTTGTTAGAACAAGTTTACAATATTCCTAATGAATTATGGAAGGTGTTTAACTTGGAAAATAAGTAAAAGCAACATAATGTTGAATTGTAAAAATATCGAGGTTGAAAATATTCAGATGTATTAACATAGTTTCAGTATGTTGTATTTCTGGAAAGTCTACAACTGCTTTCTTTGTTGCAAACGTCCCACCTGGTTAGGTAGAATTATTTAAAATCCTTGAAGTGAGTCTCTGTGCAGAACCTCTTGGCAAACATACGGAGCGCTTCTTAGTGAGTCTGTCATCCTACTACTATGGCAATTTCACATTTGTTACCATAGCAAAATCTAAAATTACTTTTGTGTTCTACCTAAATCTCAGTACATAAATAATAAATATCATAGACTGTTTTGCCTGAAACTTAGATTTAACTTGAAGTAGTGACTTTCTATTTAAAAGAAAATATGCTATACCAGTACAGAAATCTAACTTTCTTAAATCATCTTTCCCCAGTGCATTGCCTTTCTATTGCTTAGGTATTTTTCACTTGTAACTATTGAAAAACTTGTTGCGATTCATGACTTAAATTACTTCCAAGGACCACAACAGTCTTAACTTAGTCTTTGCTTCATATAGTACTGAAAATAATTTTCATTAAAAATTTAAAAATTTGCTTACATGATATCATATTCTACCTGCAAAAGATATAATCCAGAGACTAAATGGTTTATTGACTAGATCTAACAGCCAGGTAATAGAAATGGAAGAAATTCACTGGTGGTTTCTTCCACCATACTGTAAAATCATGAAAGCAGGTACATTATATATCTTGGTTACAAGTTACTGTTTAATTCCCTTCAGCTTACAGAGGCCTTATCTAATTTAGTAGGTAATTTTTAACTTTTGCTCAGTGAGTGATTTAATTGGTGGTAATTGGAAAGGTAAGTTGGAAAAGAGTGATAAGAGTTTGAGAGACTTGAAGATGTTGATTAAAAAAATAAGCATAATTGGGGGCGCCTGGGTGGTGCAGTCTTGGTCATGATCTCAGGGTTGTGCAATTGAGTCCCACGTTGGGTTCCATGCTCAGTGTGGAGTCTGCTTAGGACTCTCTCTCTCTCTCCTTATGCCCCTCCCCCATGCTTTCTCTCTCTCCCTCTCTCAAATAAATAAATAAGTCTTTAAAAAAATAAGCAAATAAGTGTGGTCTGACAAATAAGGAGCTTAGAAATTGTCACTCTATCCTAACAAGTAAAAAGCTGAATAAACTTAAAAATAAGCAACTCTCCTTAGATATTTCAGAGAGTGAGCTCATGGACAAACCACTGCTCCTAAAATTGGAGAGACAGAGAGGCAGATATAGAGAATCACAACTTCCCAGAGCAGAAACTTCCACAGAAACCAGTCCAGGGTTAGGAGACCTGAACTATAATTAGTGAATTGCCTGAAGATTTTGTGTGGATATGACTCTGATAAAAACTCCAAGGGGGGACTAAAACTCCAAAAAACAAAAATAAACTCCAAGGGGACCCAGCCATAGGGAGCCTCCATACATTTGTGAGTTTTACCTCCAGGAGCTCTACCAGGTCCTCATAGTTAATAGTGGAGAAAAATTTCCTCAAGCTTCTAGCAGGAGAAAGGGAAAAAGAAACATTTTGAAAAATACCCCTTTTATCTATACAAGAACTCAAAACTCTGATGGAAGTTACTGATGAACAAAAGAAATTGAGAGAGACTCCATATTCATGGATAAAAATAGTCAACGGTCAAGATGTCAGTTCTTCACAAATTGGTCATTTGTTCAACACCATCCCAATCAAAATCTCATCAAGTTAATTTATGGATATCAGCAAACTGATTCTAAATTTACTTGAAAGGGCTGAAGATCAAGAATGGCCAACATAATATTGAAGGAGAAGAACAAAGTCAGAGCACAGATAATACTCTTCTTCAAGACTTACTATAAAGCTATAGTAATCAAGATAGTGTGGTTATTGGTAAAAGAATAGACAGATCAATGGAACAGAATAGAGAGCTCATAAATAGACACACAAAAGTATGTCAACTGATCTTTGACAAAGGAACAAAGGCAATATACTAGAGCAAAGAGGGTCTTGTCAACCAACAGTGCTGGAACTGGACATCCACATAAATATATATATATATATAAATAAATACAAATATATATATATATGACATCCACATAAATATATATATAAATAAATACAAATATATATATATATATAGACACAGACCATACACACTTCGTGAAAAGTAACTCAAAATGGATCACAGACCTAAATGTAAAATGCAAAAGTATAGAACTCCTACAAAACTTCAGTACATCAAATGAGATTCAGTGCTACAAAGAAATAGCTGTCAAGCCATGAAAAGATGTGGAAGAAACTTAAATATGTATTATTAAGTAAAAGAAGACAATATGAAAAAGCCTACATACTGTATGATTCCACCATATGACATTCTGTAAAAGTGAGAATTGTGAAGCAGTTAAAGTATCTGTGTTTGACAGGGTTTAGAGGGAAGGGGTGAATAGGCAGAGCAGAGAGGATTTTTAAGGTGAAAATGTTCTGCATGATACTATAATGGTAGATACACCTGATTATACATTTATCAAGATCCACATAATATATGACATCATTAGTGAACCCTAATGTAAACTATGAGCTTTGGAAGCTAATAACATGCTAACATAGGTTCATTGGTTGTAATAAATGTACTCCCATCATGTTGGATATTGATAGTGGGGGAGGTTGTGCATCTGTGGAGAAGAGGAATATATGGGAATGCTCTGTAATCTCTGCTCAATTTTGCTGTGAACCGAAAACTTCTTTTAAAAATACAAGTTTTTTTTTTTTTTAGTTTAAAAATAAGTATAATTGAATGATCACCATGAGATGATTGAGTAATGAAGTACATTGGCATTGGTATAAGTCCAACTGGGGTTTGAATCTTGGCTTTATCTTTCGTAAGTTGTGTGACTATGGGTTTAATTTTTCAAATCTCATTTTCCTTCTCTCTAAAATAGGGTTCATAATTCCTAAATTATATGCTCTTTTTGAGGTTTGTGTGAGGTGTTATTTGTAAAGGCACTGACTCTCCCTCTTTTCTTCCTTCCCTTCTCTTGCCCCTATCCTTCTCCCTTCTCCCTCCCACGTACAGTTTTGGCTGGGAATGAAGAGCAATGGAGTCAGAAATGGAGGAAAAAAACGACAAAAAGAGCCAAGCATTCACAATGTCAGTTATGCAGATTCCGATCAACTCAGCTCTCTGGGAGTCCTTCTGATTTGAGGCATGGGAAACTGGGGCTGTCCTTGTACCAAGTCCCAACTGATGCTAACCTATCCTAAGCAGAATCCCTGCCTTGTGAACTAGGCTTCTGATTTGCCTCTAGAATGCCAACATTCCCTAAAATTCTCAGCCCTTAGATGGACTCCATATTCGTGCATTCTTACTACAATGCCCTCTTAATTCATATATTCCATCTTCAGTATTCGATTCTTGCCTTGTTCTTGCTAGTTTCTTCCAGGGTCAGTAGTCGAGCCTCTGAACTAGACAAGAGACTGGAATGATTTTGACTTATTATTAACATTCTTGCTGCTGATTGTCAAATCCCAACAGATGGCAATAGATAGATGACACATTCAAATTTCCAACCTCTGAGTTCTCCTCAGAAATCCTTTCCTTGTATTTAGTCATTCCTCTCCCCTTCCTCAAAAAGGCTGTCATATCTTCTCTGGGAGACAGGAGGTCTGTAAAGTTCAGGTAACACTTGATTCTTATTGAACAAGAAATCAGACCACCTGTAAGGACATTCTCAACTTCCTTTTCTTCTCCCTCTGACCTTATTCAAACCTTAATTCATGTGTATAAGTTTCCCAGGGCTGCCGTACAAACTTGGTGACTTAAATCAACAGAAATTTATTCTTTCTTGGCTCTGGAGGCCAGAATTCCAAAATCAAGTGTTGGCAGGGCCATACTCCCTACAGAGGCTCTAAGGGGAGAATCCCTTCTTTGCATCTTCTTGCTTCTTGTGGTTACCAGCTTCCTGGCTTGTGACCACAACACTCCAGTCTCTGCATCTGTCTTCATTCTGCTGTCTTCTCTCTGTATCTGTGTCAAATCTCCCCCTGCCTTTCTTTTATAAGGACAGTTGTGATGGCATTTAGAATCTACCTGGATAATCCAGGATTATCTCCTCATCTCAAGATCCTCAATGTAATCACATCTGCAAAGAGTCTTTTTCCAAATAAAGTAGCACTCATATGTTCCAACGATTTGACGTGGATATTTTTTGGAGGGCTATTTTTAAGCCTATCACATCGTGTTTTTCTCTCTTTTTCTGTGTCAGTGGAAGAGCCATTCTTTACTTCTTGGTCTTTACTCTTGATCTCATCCTGCCTTAGTTCGGTTCCCCTAATGTCAAAGCCTGAGACAAGCATATTATTATTTGGGAGGTGGTCTCAGAAAACAGGAGTGATAAGATGGAAGTGAGAAAAACGAAAAAGGAGAAAAGGCCAATTGCCGTATTGCAGCAGCTGCAATAAAGACTCAATTCTTTTGTGAGGTGACTAGTTGTGTCTTTTACCCATTGTTTAAAATTGTGCTGTTTGTCATTTGTTATTGATTTTTAAGAATTCTTTATATATTTTGGGTACAAGCACTTTGACAAATTTAAGAATCGAAACTATTTTATTTTACTCTGGGGTCTATCTTTTCACCTACTACCAATGAGTCTGGGCCAAAATGCTCTCTCTTCAATGTTATTTCTTGGTCATATCACTCAATTTTTCTTAACAAACTTTCAATTTTGTCCTATAATATTCACATTTATTCTTTCAATAAAGAAATTTAATGTTCCATTTCCCAAAATATATTCTGTTATGAGCATATCTATTTCAACGTAGGTCCACCTACATTGATTTTCCTAGGGAGTTTCATTAATAACCTCCTGGTATTCATATAGAATAATACACGAAAATAGCTCTATGGCTTCTTCTTTTCTTAGTATTCTGAAAATAAGACATTTTTTTTTAGCCAGGGTTTTGAATCGTATTTCCAGAAAAAATGGCCTCACTACATCAGGCCTGTATACATGCAAACATTCAATTTCATTTAATTTGGTGCAAATATGAACAAGACAGACTGTGTCCTGAAAGGGTTCACCATGCACGGAAGAGAATAATACAAATAAACAAATCACAGTGAACCCCAAGATAAGGTAGACTTTTAAAAAGAAAATAAAGGAAAGAAAAGTACAAACAAAGTTCCTAGCACACAATGTCTCCTAGAATAGTGCCTGAACTGAATTGCAGTTGTAATTGAAATGATTTGTTTGTTTATATCTCGGTGGTGGGTTTCGGAAGAAAGCTAGAGAGAGAAGGTGGTTGGTGAAGTCAACTTAATGGATACATGTCTTTTCTTGCCCTGGGTTTAGAGAGGGATACAATCAGATAACAGAATAGTGGGATTGGAGAGGATGGACAGCAGTGGAAACTTTTGGGAGGTATATGCTACTTATGGGTGTGCTTTAAGTTTCACCAGCATTGGTTACGAATGAGGTCACATGTAGATTACCATACCAAATCCCAACAGCTGCGAGTTACTACCTGTTTATTAGCAAAATTCTAGTCTTTAGTGGATCTTCTCCCTCAAGTATTTCTGAGGTTCTCTGGGGGAATTTTCTGTGTTCTTAATTCCAACCTCCTTGTGGAATGATTGCTGCTAAGGTGGTGGGGAGCTCAGACATAGTTCTTGACTCTAATTCCTAGTCAGGTTTTGAAAAATTACAAGAAGACACACAAAAACAGAGGTGCTTGAAACTGAGTCATCATGTGGTAGAACTAAGAGCTAAGATCCCTGCAGCTGCCTTAGTGTTTGTCCTTATGATCTTAGAGAATTGGTGTTTGCTTTAATTCTAAGATTGACCCCAATATCCTTCTAATAAGTTTCTGTTTTACATAGGTTAGCCAGTGCCAATGTCTGTTATTTGCAACCTAAAGAATCTTAACAAGTGAATTATACAGCCCTAAATATAAATGACAACATGTGGAAGAGGGATGTTTTATTCACTGCAGTAAAATTGGAAGCCAAGTCCTAGAATCCAGTTAAGATGTCTTGTCAGGGAGTGATGACTAAATAGAAATAGGTACTCAGGTTTATTGGAAATCGCAAGGACTTGGTGTTAGAAAATCTAAATCTGAGCCATAGCAATGCCTTTCTATGTGGAATTTGGTCAAATTAATGTTAAAATAAAAATATAAAGATATGTAAAAAGAAATATAAGCATATAGGGGCGCCTGGGTGGCACAGCGGTTAAGCGTCTGCCTTCAGCTCATGGTGTGATCCCGGCATTATGGGATCGAGCCCCACATCAGGCTCCTCCGCTATGAGCCTGCTTCTTCCTCTCCCACTCCCCCTGCTTGTGTTCCCTCTCTCGCTGGCTGTCTCTATCTCTGTCGAATAAATAAATAAAATCTTTAAAAAAAAAGGAAATATAAGCATATAAAGTTAACATATAATTATCAATACTATTAACACTAGTAAATATTATTTTACGCTTCTATAAATTGGAAATGCTAAAACAGTACCTGATTACAGTGCTGTTGTGAGAACTGAATGGCAATGAGATTGAAAGTCATGGCATAGAGTCAGCATCTATAAGGTTTGTGCAGGCGTAGTTGAAGATAAGGTCGGAAAGACAAATTAGAGTTACACCTTGGAGAGCCTTACTGCCATCGTGAAAAGTTGGAAGTTGATTTATTTGGAAACTGGAAGGCATTGAAGGTCTTTGAACAAGGAAGTGATATGATTATTGCTGTGCTGTTTGGAGATTAATGTGACACCATGATATGAGATGGACAATTGGGCGATGGCAAATGACAAACTCTCAGATGTTCTAGTTATCCAGATGATAGGAATGAGAGCCTCAGCTAGGCTGGTAACAGAGGGAACAGAACAGATGGAAGGTATATCAGACACATAATGTGCCATACGTTGTTTGTTGGGGTAGGGTGAGAAAAAATACATAAATCAGAAATTCTTGAGGTTCCAAGCCTAAAGTCTTGGGATAAAAACAAATATAGTTCTGGATGCTAGAGATACAGATGACATATAATGAAGCAAAATTTAAAAATGGACAGAGAATGATAGAAACCCTACTTTGAACATTGACTATAATGTTTTTATATCTTATAAATCTTAGGCTTTGAACCATTATTATCTTGTGTGTTAATTTATCAGTACTGGGTTATGAATCATTCACTATCTATGTATTAAGCTGATCATCATTTGGAATTGCCTTAAAAGAAATAGTTTGGCTTTTCCTTAGACCTCCCATGCTTTCCTATGTAGGACTCACCCTTAAATTGTGTCAGATTTCTACTTTAACACCACCTATGATTGGTTGAGCAATTCCTTTGTACCTGAAATACTGCTGTTGTTTCACATTAATTATCTAACTTTATTTGTTTAGTTTTCACTAGTCCACTGTTTGTTGTCAACACTATTATTCTTGTTTCAAAGATAAGGTGGCTAAGATTCCAAGAGGTGACTGTTACTCAACTGTGGCAAGATTTCTTGGGATTGCCTTCTGTTCGTTTTCCAGTCACAAGAACAAATCAACATCATGGACGTGCCTCTTGAGACAAATGAAAAATAGTTTTGAACGGTTATTTTCTCCTTCTGAAACTTAAACTAGCTTTCCTTGGAAGATTTACTACCATTAAAGATGTCCTACTAAATGTTAAAGGTGCTTACTTTGAAATAAACAAAATTAAATTGCAGGTAGGAGCTCTAAAATGTATATTAATGACAATAGTTTTCAAACTTCTTTATGCCACAAAAAATTGAGTCTACGTTACAAAGCTTCCAGTGGCAATGGCTTCTTAAATCAGTTGGTTCTTGTTGGTTGGGATATGTACGGATGGGGTAGACATATCTGAGAGTGTGTAACATTGCAGAAACGTCCAGTTTTTTTTTTTCCTGATAAGTACTTTTAAGTGGTGTGGTGAGCAGATGTCTTATCCCTACTTGATCTCTATGAATAATAGATATATTCTTCATGGGCTAAATCTGTCCCCAGCTTCATCCTGAATTTGCAACTATATTGATGAATTTTTAAAAAGCTATTACTTAAAATTCCTGCATTGGAAAAAAGAAAAAGCATAAAACAAATGATTCCAATAACAGTCCTATTAATTATATATTTTACAGTTATGTTTTAGCTGTGAATTACTTTCTTTTTTTTTTTTTTAAAGATTTTATTTATTTTGACAGAGATAGAGACAGCCAGCGAGAGAGGGAACACAAGCAGGGGGAGGGGGAGAGGAAGAAGCAGGCTCATAGCGGAGGAGCCTGATGTGGGGCTCGATCCCATAATGCCGGGATCACACCGTGAGCCGAAGGCAGACGCTTAACCGCTGTGCCACCCAGGCGCCCCATGAATTACTTTCTTATCCTAGATATCACTTGTCAACAAAACAAGGCAAATGTGGGATAAAAAAGAAAAAGATGGGCTTTAGAGATAAGTTTAGAGGTATCTGTTAATATCTATGTACCTCGGTGAACTCTGGTAAATTTCCAGCTTTTTCTGAGCCTCAGTTTCATTATTGGTAAGATAGAGATATGAGGATGTATCCTGACATAGAGTGAGTGCTCTGTAAACACTGCTTCCTTCCTACCTACATGCTTTACTAACCTCTGCCTTCTGTTCTAAGGGGCTTTCTCAGTTCAAGCTTCTTCCCATCTACCACAGGTGCTACTTTCGCTCCTGTGTTTTCTTTTTTCCTCATTTTCTCTTGCCCACATCTGGTTTAGGAAAGATTTTGAAATAATTTCAAGTCAATTCTCAAGATATTTGTAGCAACTATTTTTAGTAACTCTAGTATATTAAGCAAACGATAATTTGAAGAAATGAGAGAGGTTCCTGAAGGTAAGGTAGACCTTCCTGAATGCAAAACATTTCCCTATGTGGGCCAGTATCATTCACTGAATACATTTTTAGTGAGGAGAGATGGATACATACAATTAACAACAATTCTTTAAAATAAAGGTACTAACCCAGATGTGAGGCAAGGCAGGAGTGGCATTGAGTGATTCTGTCCAAAGTAGGATGGAAAGGAGGAAGGCATATCAATGTGTAGGACTGATGCAAAAAGAGCATCATTTAAGCAATGTCGTGAAGGATGAATAGGACTTTTCCAGGTATAGGAAGAAAATGTCTCAATTAATTTACCTAAAATTATATTACTTTATTTTAACTCGTGTTTCCACCTGAAAACTCTGGTCTAGGAATATTCTGCAGTCTTTAGACAGAAGTCTTAATTGTCATCAGTTTATAAAAGCTGACATTCCATGACTAGCTAATAATTTGAGTCATGATGCTATTCCCATCTTAAATGACTCACACAGAAAAAAAATGTGGAATTAAATTGTCTTGAAATCATTTCACTGGATTTACTTTATTTCTCAGAATTTTTTAGACCAATATATATCTCAAAGGGAAATCATACAAAATATGGCTATTCTGGTAGCTTTCTATGAGTTGCGTATTTCTATTTAATTTTTTATATTAAAAAATACAATGTACTTTGGAGTTAAAAGTGATTCAAATTTTAATCAGATAAATAAATGAAAAATATGACAAATTTTGATATATTAGTATTTTTATTGACAAGGGTGGTCACAATGAATGACAAACATATAAAACGGTTATAAAGTGCATATTTATATATAGCAGCTACATGATCATATATAGACTCTAAAGAGCATACAAAGTATAATCTCTTCTTCTGGAGGCTTTTATATATATTAAGGTGCAAAAATTTTAGAGCATTCAGTGAATTTTACAAAGTGACCAACACATCAATTAGAGACCACCAGATTCAAGATACAGAGCATTAATGGCCCAGAAGCAATCCTTCTGGCCCTTCAAAGTCATTAAACCCATAAAGAAAGTCACAATTAAACTATCAAGACTTCTGTCACCATAAATTAATTGTGTGTGTTTTAGAAAAAATTTTAGGGGCGCCTGGGTGGCACAGCGGTTAAGCGTCTGCCTTCGGCTCGGGGTGTGATCCCAGCGTTATGGGATCGAGCCCCACATCAGGCTCTCTGCTATGAGCCTGCTTCTTCCTCTCCCACTCTCCTTGCTTGTGTTCCCTCTCTTGCTGGCTGTCTCTATCTCTGTCGAATAAATAAGTAAAATCTTTAAAAAAAAATTTTTAAAGATTTTATTTATTTGAGAGAGAGAGAGAGAGAGAGAGATGAGCGGGGGGAGGGGCAGAGGGACAAGCAGACTTCCTGCTGAGCGCAGAGTCAGCCCCAGGGCTGGATCCCAGGACCCTGATATCATGACCTGAGCTAAAGGCAGACCAGGTGCCCCTGTTTTAGAAATTTATGGAAAATAAATCATACTGTATATACTCCTTTGTTTTTAGTATCATTCACTCAACATAATGTAGTTGTTGAATATAACAGTGATATACAAATATGTTTTATATAATATATATGACTCAATTACATGAATATTCTGATATTTGAGATTTTGTTCCCCATTTTTGACAATTAAGAATAATGGTTCTATATACACTCTTGATGTAATGGTTAAAAGAATGAGATCTGGAGTCCCATGGCTTAACTTTAAATCCCAATTTCAAAACATATTGACTGTGTGATCTTGAACGAGTTATTTAGCTATATTTGCCTCAGTTTCTTCATCTGTATGATGGGTAATCATACTCACACTATTAGTTAATCTGTTTATTATGTTAAAGAATACAAAGCCCCTAAAACAGTGCCTACCACATGCTAAGAATTCAGGATCTGTTTGTTTTTGTTACTTTTTTTTCCCCCTTGAATTATATTATCAATGTTGCCATTTCTATATAGGCCATTTTTAGTTCTGTAGCACATTTTTGGCTTCTCCCTTTCTTTCAACAATTCTGTGTTAATCTTTTAAAATTTTGCTGGGGCATCTAGATGTGGAATTCTTTCAGAAGTTTTATGGACAATAAGCTTTTCGAGTTCTTGAGTGTCCAAAAACGCCCCTGGAGTACATGCCGTCACATTCGAAGGTAGTTTGACTAGATGCACGTTTCTAAGTTCTAATGAGCATTTTTTTTTCAGAACTCTGCTATCCTTTAGTTAATTGCCTGCTGTTCTGTCCAAGCTCGCTCTCTCTCCCACAGCCCCCTAGCTCTTTTCTTAGCGCTATTCCAGAGTTAGTCCAGACTCGGCAGGGCATCCTCGTTCTGATGCAGGGGATTGCAGATGGCTCAGTTCTTCGGGCTTCCCTTTTCAGTTAGGTCTGTCCACCAAGGGCCTCGTTGCATGGTAACACATTTTTCACTTCCCGCACTGCAATGGATTTCATTTTATGCTTTTTTTGTTATTTCAGGATAGTTTTGAGAGAAAAAGCAGGATAATATCTTGAACAGGAAATAAGATTTTTTTTGACATATCCTTAACATTTTACTTATTTTATCCCTCATAATTTAATATTGGAACAATATGGCTTTTTATTCAGAGACCTATGCTCACACTCTTCATTGCCTCCTGAACAACTGTGGGCTCACAAGCAAGGAACAGACCCCTCTTTTAGTTCTGGATCTCCATCTCTAATGCTAACTGATTATCATGTGGTAGTAGCAAATGTACAGAGAAAAGCCATCAATTAATTCACCACCAACCACACACTTCTCTGTAAGCCTTGTGGGAAATGGGGCCAGGGTTGGAAGATGATGCTCAGAGACTTGAAAGCTTGGGGTTCTAATTCTAGGTAGCATGCCCTCGTCTTGGTGAGTAGACTTGGACATGTGATTCCAAGTTTTTGGGCCCCAATTTCATTTTTTAAAATAAGGGGGAGTAGGTATAATAATTAAAATCCCACAAAATCCTTAAAATACCTCGTAGGTTTAGAAGTCTATGTTTCTAAGCTTAAATTGAGATGGCACTATTCAGACACTGCCGAGTTAAGGTTCATGTGTATACGTAGTGTACTGGGGTATCTGAGAGTGTGTGTGGGGGGGTATGTTGTGTATGTATGTGGGGGCTCCTGAAGGAAAATTTGTCTTTAGAGAAGACATTGTTTTTGGTGTTGAAGTTGAACAGTTCTTTGGAATGAATTTAGCTTTGATCTCTTTGTTTTGGCAGAACTATCAGGAAGTGTGCTCAGTGGAGGGAGGGCCTGTTGACTTGGGGTTTGAACAGAAGCCCTTTTGCATATTTATCTGTCCTCTCTTCTGGCCCTGGGGGAGCCTGAGGCTTCTGCTTTGTCTCATTCCTCTGCTGGGCCAGTCCAGGGGCTGCCCCTTCCCTCTCTTTTCTCCCTTGATATTCATTCACATTTTGTGACATTTTAAATACTGATTGCAGAAAGACCGTATGAAATACAGTTATTGTTTATATTCTCAACCATTTATGTTTCTTAAAGAATTATCATTGCTTCTTTAAATAGGTAGGTATAGAAATCTCCCTTCTACATCTCCCTGGAGCTAAAAAGGATCTCTCCACCTAGCACCTTATTGCAAAGGGAAAGAGCACACATCACATCTTCATCACATTCTTTGCAGTTAAGGGACGGTGCTTGTACTGCTGTTGGAATCCTTTTGCATGGTTGTTTCCTCTTCCCTGCTCTAGGCCACTTTAGAAATATCTTTATTTAATTTATATTCTGAACCCACTAAATTCTGTCACCGGCCTATATTTAATCATTGAGGGTATTTTACAGTACCATTCGTTCCCACTGTGATCTACTGTAGCATTCATTTAGGCTTTTTTTTAAATTAGAAAAATAACACTCTTATTGAGCACCGGACACTGGGCATGGTTGGAAAGACTGAATGTGTGCCTGCCCCTACAGAGCTTAGAGATCAATAAAAACACTTGAATAAAGAATTTGACATGCAGAGGTATATGTATTTACAGATTTTAAGCAAAGAGGGAAACAAACTGGCTACCGGGAAAGAGAAGAGCTGGGGAATGACTTTTTTGTGTAGTCAGGGAGTCAGGGAAGGCTTCTCTGGAGGTGATATTTAAAAGGGGACTGGAAGACGAGAAGAGAAGAGTAAGGTGAAGATTTGGGCCAGAGCATTCTGTAGGGGAAGTGCTACTTCAGTGTTTTGGGCACAGGCATAATCCATATCCTGTTCAATTAGCTCTAATATTTAGAAAAACGCTCTGACAAGTCCAGATGGAGATTTTGGGTTGAATATGGGGAGAGTGTCAGGAAGCAACAAATCATACTTGCTCTACATGACAACATGAGATTCTGAGATTATGAAATAAGGTGAGGGGAGTGAAGACGAAGAAATAGTAGAAGACAGAAAGATGGGTGGGGCACCAGTCAGTCATGGAATGCCAGAAAAAGCGCAGAGAATGGTACATGAAGAAGTTCCTAATGAAAGGCATAGTCCATAATTTCACAAACACAGTGATGATTGATGTTGTTTGTAAAATTGTCTCATCTTCTGATGTGATTATTCTCTTACGTATATCAACTTTCTATAAAAATTGTTAAACGCATTAGCCTAAGTTTAGCGGTACTTTGGGAAGAATAGAGAGTTCGTGCTGACAAGCGTAGGAGCTGGGGTGATCATAGGAGCCAGGTAATAGTGGAGACTCAGGCTGCTGCGTGGATGGAATCAGGAGCAACTGAAAACCCCACTACTAAGTAATCCTACATTTCACTGGATGGGATCTGATACTCAAGAAAAGGGTGCTCCTGGAAGCCTGGAGAATTTGGGACTCTCTAGCCCGGCAATTCTCAGCTGGGAGTGATTTTGCCTCCAGGGCACATTTGGCAACAACTGGAGACGTTTTTGGTTATTACCAACTTGGGAAGCGAGTGCTACTGGCATTTACTGGTTACAGGCCAGGGATGTTGCTAAATCTCCCACAATGCACAGGAAGGCCCACCCTCCTCTCTCCACCCGACCAGGAATTATCTGCCCCAGAACGTCAAGAGTGCTGAGGTTGAGAAACTCTGATGTAGACTGAAGGCATTTTGGTCATACCTATTTCCTAGTCTTGTTAAAAATGTTGGTTAAAAAAACTAGTCTTAAAGAATTTATGTGATATGTATGCTAGGTCCCCCTGTGATGCAATTTACTTCCCATAGTATCTAAACAAAATCATGCGGAAACTCATTTTTTTTTCGAAATCTTTCCTTGCAGTCAGAGCCAGGGCTGTAATAGATGTACCAGTGTGATCCTAGAAGGTCTAGACAAGAGAGCATGGACATTTAAATGAAGCTTATTCCTACATATATAAATCATCTCAGAACTGCAGTTTTGTTGATAGCATATCCACATAGTCCATAAGGAATGACATAAGATGAATTTTTAAAGATGAACATGCACGACATCTATGAAGAAGGGTGTGGGGGCACATGGCATTTGTGTCATTAAGGAGACAGTGTGGTGCACGTATGGGATAAGAGAGAAGAGAAGAGATATCAGTGAGGATGTTATAGTGGTAGATTTGGTTAACTTTGATCAAAGTCCTGCCGGCATGAATGAAGAAGAATCTGGAACAATGCTGGTGCTTGAATACCATCTCTTGAATGAATAAATAAGTAGAATGGATATGATTTGAGGATGAATGGGGTATGGAGCAGTACGAAAAATCTGAGGTGACCCTAGGGTTTCTGAAATAGAACACTAGGTGAATGGCTGTGTCTAGCACGCAGATATGAAAGAGGAGATTTACAAGAAGGATGTGGAAGATTAGGGCAGAAGTGGAGGGGTAAAGTTGAAGATACCTGTAGGCTATCCATATGCAGATGTATGATAGTCAAGTGCACATAAGGGTCTGGCTTTCCAGAGAGAATTCCAGGTTAGAACTAGAGATTGGAAATGATTGGCACAATAGGTAATGACTTTGGCCGAGGACGAGATAGCTATTTTACTGACTTTCCAGCTCACCTAACAGAAACATCAAGTCAACCTGCCAGTGCATTCAGGCACAATGACAAGATAATTTAAATAATTGCTTTTGTTTACTATTACCTCAGATGTTTTGAAAAGTATTGAATACAAAAACCATTCTCCTCCTTGGAAGTGGGTGCCTCAGAAATGCTAACAAACGTGTTATGACAATGCTGCCAATACTCACATTTTTAGACTTCCTTTTTAGGAATTACCTAGAAGTTTTTCAGATCTTTTCTAGGAAGCTCACCTTTTCAAAAATGCATCTAAATACACGTGCTTTTTGAAAACTACAAACTAAAAATAGTAATAATAACAACTGATGTGGATCGAGCAGCCACTATGTGTAGTACGCACTGCCCTAAGGACTTAGTAAACATGATCATGTTTAGTCTTCATAAATCCCCATTTGGCTAAGTATATTTAATATTTTTTATTTGAGAAAACAGGCTTAGAGAAGTTAAAATAATTTGCCCATGGCCATGGGGTCTGCTTGACTCTCAAAGCAGTCTTTTGAATAGCTGGAGTAGTAATAATTTGATCTTAAAATGTAGGGGTAGAATAATGAATTTCATATGGTATCCCTGGAGAACAGCTTTCCCCCTCAAAAAAACAAAGAAATTCCGAAAGTGACTGAAGTGTGTACCTATTAAAAGATTATTTTGGAGGAATAATCTCCAATCAGGTTATATTTTGTTTGCACAATGTTTGGTTAATAACTTAAATATAACTTATTATACAGTCACCCATTTTGTTCTAATCATAGGAGGAAAAGCAAAACTGAATTATGACTCTTCCACTCATTTGGAATTTAATCACAATCTACTTTCATTTTTTTTTTTTGTTTTCCAGATTTATTCCATTTGTCCTGTCTAGATAACATGGTCCTGAGGCAAGTGACTGGGTTTTTAATCCTTTCACATCACAGAATCTTCCACAATATTTTGTATAGGAGAGAATCGATTAAAACTTGTTAGGGTAGATGAATGAAGTTAAAATATTCAGTATTTTCAAACATGAAAAAATACATACAAAGACACACACTCCAGGAATGAATCCATACATATATCTTTGGTGTTCTCTAATTTCCTACCAGAAGTAAATTTTCCAATAGTCATCCAAGAAGTTATTTTCAAAGATTGGTAACATAATAAATATTGATTATTAAAGTGAATAGCTTCTAAAATCTGTGATTTTAATAAAAAGAACAGCTATAGAATGTCTTCAGGTGTTCCTTTGATGTTAAGTGGTAATGTCTTGCTTTTTGCTGGATAAACAAATGGTAGAAGAAAAGGTTCATCTCTCTTTTTTCCCCCTGCCTTAACAAGAGGTAGTTATATGAAGAGGGAAGGAAAGAATATCAGTTAAAACAAACAAAAAGCAATTCTATCTCCCCCCGCCAAAAAAATAACTGACTCCTTTCGATGATATCTTTCTTGTTAAATTCATGAATGAGGAGACACTTAATAAACACATTGCCAGAGGGTCAAGATTTTTTTTTAAATTCTTGGAAATATCTGCAGGCCATTTCTTTGAGTAATTATCAAAATGTGCATCGCCTCTGGTTTTTAGGTGATTTTGTAGGTGTTTAAGGATGAAGGTAAAACTTGCTGGAGCTTACCACCAGATATTTATTTTTAGTGAATATATTCATTATTAATCACCTTAGCTTCCTAATGGGTGAAGGCATGATTAAGAATGTTACAGAGTCATCTTTAGGAATTGAGTTGTGCCTAAAAAGTCAACATACGACCCACTTTATTTATCATGGTCTCCATCCCAGTCATGTTTTAGTGATACTACTAAAATTCTGGACTCTGTTTAAGCAAAGGCAGTATAAACAATTATTAGAGCACATAACAAATATACTGTTGACTTTTTCTATAACCCTGATCATAGGGCCCATTAATTCTGGCTGCTTGCATTTACTGTAATTCAGAAGAATATCAGTTGATCATGGAATGGAATATTCAACTCTTCTTACTGTTACTGATCTTTCATAACTGGAAGCAAGTTTATCTGTGTTTTGTAAAGATTGTTTAATATGTTCGTACACTATGAATTATAACCAAAAATTTTATATAAAATTTCACAAAGATAATTTGATAATCAATGTGTATATTAAATATATAAAAGTAGCCAGTCATATTGCAATATGGAAGCAACTGTATTTTTTAGCGTTTAGTGCATATTTGCAACTTAATGTGCAGTTGTGAGACATCAGGAAAACCAGACTGAATAACTGGTTAATACTCCTTAAAATGTGTACCTTCTTAGGCACTGTTGTTTATATGATTTTAGTGTCATGCTGTGAAGTCAGACAAAGACAGGATGTCACTCAAAATCCAATAGAAACTAATTTAAAATATACATAAAATCTGTGGGCTGCCAGACTAGAAAAAAGAAGAATGTGGAATTCCATCTACACAGTTCAAATGGTAAAATTCAGAAGCACTGCAAAAACTGTTCAAGGGAATGTTATTATAGTGTCTTCAGAAATGAATTAGAAGACAATACAATGTCTTAGTCAATGAACGGCAAAATCAGAAAAGAATTAATTAAAACTGAGTAGTGAAAGATTCAAGTCAGATGGATGAATTACACTACTGCGTAACTTGAGTATAGGAAAGGAGGAATGTAAGACCAAATACCCTTACAAATATGGAGTCTGTTTAGTTAGCATATAGACTTCAGAATTTTCCAGTTTCTCCTGGAAGGAAAGAAGAAAACAAAGGGAAGGGGAGGAGAGGGAAGGAGAAGGGAGGAAATCCATTTTCCCAGAGTTCCTAACAAACCTTTCTTTAGTCAATATACAACCTCATTTTTCAGCCATGTAAATCCCAGTTTGCTCTGGGAATAATAACAGTTTCTTTATTGGGTAAATATCTTTTACCAAAGATAAATGATTTACTTCCTATGAGTAAGGATTAGGAATTTTATGTTATTTTAAGAAAAAGTTCTGTGTTTTTTGGTAAGTTAAAGTACTTGTACTGCTTACTTCTTTATTTTTATTATAGTATAATATCTAACCTGTAATTTCAATTTAAAATATTTAAAGAACTAATTATAGATTCAAGTTTTAATTTGAAAGTAAGAATATCATTCTATTGTTTGAAAACAATGAGAATGATTTAAAAACTTTTAATGTTTACTATATTTAGAAGTATCATTTACTCGATGTAAAGGAATTACTTAAGAATTTGTGAGATTCTTGTTTATTAGAAGAGTTTTTGCCACTCTTTTTTTTGTTGTTTTATGCACCTAATGACATAGGAGCGCCAGGCATGGAAGATCCCACTCACACATCCTGAGGTCTGAAGACATAAATTTGGTAATCCCTGCACAACGATATCTTTTATATCTCCATTTAGAATGCTTACAGTGAGATAGTTAAATTTCATATAAAAAATTGAATATTTTAAATGATAAGTGCAGGGACACCTAGGTGTCTCAGTTGGTTAAGCATCTGATTCTTGATCTTAGCTCACATCTCGAGCTCAGGGTCTTGACTTCAAGCCCTGCATTGGGCTCCACACTGGGCATGGAGCCTACATTAAAAAAATATATTAAAAAATGATAAATTCAGATTGAATGCTTTGGGGAAGCTAACTATAATTATAAATTGGGCAAAATATTAATCAAAAGCTACCTTTAAAGTGGTTGTTAAATATTTACTGGATTTATAACTAGAGAATAAGATTGTGAATTAATTTAAAAAGTTTATGTGTAATGCGGACCAAAAATACTTTCCCACCTGAAGGAACTGAAAAAACAGACAAACAATATGAAACAGCAGTTCTCAAGACATTGGGCATGAGGCAACGAAGGACAGTGACCACTGAGAGCTGGGAAACAAATAAGGTGAGCCCTGTGAGTGTCCGGATTACTTCTAGAATGAAGTTTCCAGGCTGCAGCCAGAAAGCACATCCCTGCCATCTCCCCAGGTTAAGGAGACACAAGCGGGAGCCCACGGAGGCCAAAGCAACTGCATTTTGCAGGGCAGAGTACCAGAGAGAAGAGTGTTGCTGCCCAGAGAAACAACCAGTGCCCGCAGAGGGACTCCTTGGAGTTTTCAGTTGAGATCTGATCAACACACATGTGTGAGGAAGCTATTCTAGGCAGATAAAGAGCCATCTAAAAGGAGTAGAGGGAATACTACATGGAGATCACACAGGGTCCAGAACAGTGCTGTTCCCAATAGCCAGAGTGGAAAATCTCGCAATTCACAGGGCAGGAGTAGATTGCTAAAAAGGTTCTTGCATCATTAGTGGAGGAAAATTAACCGTAGGCTATACCTTGGTCCTGCCAAACAAACCTTAAAGCAGACCTGAAAGGACTGGATTGTTTCCAAGTAACCTAGTGGCTTCCTGTAACAAAGGTCAAGAACAGTCTTGGTATTCAAACACCCTGAGCATCCTAAGGACAGAATTCAGTTTCTGGTATCCAATTAAAAATCACCACACATGCAAACCAGCAGGAAAATACTAACCATAATGAGACAAAAACTCAATCATAACTGATCCGGAATGACAGAGATAAATTATTAGATGATATTTGCAAGAATTAAAATTGATTCCTGATAAAAACCTCAGAAATTAAAATGGAAGAGAATATTCTCATCTTGATAAAGGACATGTTTGAGAAATCTACAGTTAATAACCTAATTTAAAAATGTACAGCAGATTTGAAATCATGGAAGGAGCCAAGATGCCTTTCAACAGATGACTGGATTAAGAAGTTGTGGTCCATATATACAATGGAATATTACTCAGCTATCAGAAAGAACAAGTTCTCAACATTTGCTGCAACATGGACGGCACTGGAGGAGATAATGCTAAGTGAAATAAGTCAAGCAGAGAAAGACAATTATCATATGATTTCTCTCATCTATGGAACATAAGAACTAGGAAGATCGGTAGGGGAAGAAAGGGATAAAGAAAGGGGGGTAATCAGAAGGGGGAATGAAGCATGAGAGACTGTGGACTCTGAGAAACAAACTGAGGGCTTCAGAGGGGAGGGGGGTGGAGGAATGGGATAGACTGGTGATGGGTAGTAAGGAGGGCACGTATTGCATGGTGCACTGGGTGTTATACGCAACTAATGAATCATTGAACTTTACATCAAAAACCAGGGATGTACTGTATGGTGACTAACATAATATAACAAAAAAAACATAAAAAAATGTACAGCAGATTTGAACTGATACTTCACCAAAGATGAGATATAGATGGGCAAAGAAGTGCATGAAGGGATCCACAAGATCATTAGTTATAGGGAAATGCAAACTGATACCACAATGAGAAACTTCTATGTGCTTACTGGAATTAGAATTATCTAACATTTAAAATATTGACCTACCACATGTCGGTAAGGACGTGAAGCAACTGGGTCTCTCGTATACGACTCGTGGTAATGTGAAATAGTACAATCACTTTGGAAGACAATTTGGCAGTTTCATAAAAAATTAAACCTTTACTTAATCATATGAGCCTGCTGTTACACCTTTAGGTATTTGCACAAAAGAAATGAAAACATATGTACATGCAAAGTCTTGTACATAAACGTTTACTTCAGCTTTATTTGTAATAGCCAAAATTTGGAAAGAATCCCAGAGTCCATCAACAGGCAAATGCATAAACCCATTTTGGTATATTCATACAATGTAACACTACTCAGAAATAAAAGGAAATGAACTCTTAATACAAAAATAACATGAACAAATCTCAAAATTATTCTGAATGAGAGAAGTCAGGTACCACTCCATCTTGAAAATAAAAGAAAAATAATATATTCTATATGATTCCGTTCCTATATAAAATTTGAGAAATAGAGCTAAAGCTAGTGATTGTCTATGAGTGGGAGGAGAGGTGCAGAGAGGGAGAAAAGGAGTGTTATAAATGGGAATGAGGACATTTTGGGGGGATGGCAGGTATGTTCATCATCTTGATTGTGGTGATACTTTCATGGGTATATACAGATGCCAAAACTTACCTAATATCCAATTTAAATATATGCAATCTATTGTATGTCAATTATACTTCCATAAAGCTATTTTTTAAATCTTTTTTTTTTAGTATTTTATTTATTTATTAGACAGAGATAGAGATAGCCAGCGAGAGAGGGAACACAAGCAGGGGGAGTGGGAGAGGAAGAAGCAGGCTCGTAGCAGAGAAGCCCAATGTGGGGCTCGATCCCATAATGCCGTGATCACGCCCTGAGCCGAAGGCAGACGCTTAACCGCTGTGCCACCTAGGCGCCTCAAGCTATTTTTTAAATCTTAAGGGAAATTTGGATTTCTGAATTAATTACCTTAATAAATTAATTGTTAATTTTTAAAATCAAAGAATTAATTAAAAGTCTTCTTTATAAATAAAGTCTTTTAAGTGCATCCAGAAGATTGCCACTGTCAGACATGCACCAGATTTATTAAAGCTCTTGGAAGTGAGTTTCAGAAATGTCTACAATTTTAGTAACAGTTCCAGTTGATTCTTACTCACATGAGGTTTGAGAATCATGCCCTAAGACAGTCAGAAGGCTTACGAATTTTAAATTTTGCAAAAGCCAATTGAGGGTATTAAAATTCCCCTAATAATTTTATAATTTAAGCTTAAAAGTTTTTCAAAGGATGCAGAACACTTGAACTATTTGGCCGGGAAGATGATAGAATATATCCAAGAATAAATAAGCAAAGAAACTGACTTGGTATTTTATATGTTTTTATGTACTGGAAAAATATTAGAAATAATTACATAAGAAACCCACATTATTAGAGCTCTGTGCAGCAAATATCACTCCATTACTTCTGGAGTTTCATCAATACATCAGGATGTAGTGGGAAGAAAAATGGTTAGTGGCAGAGAAGATACATAGGCTGATGCCTCTGTATTTCTGCTTTCTAACTAAGTACCCTGCAGAAGAACAGTCAGCTGAGGTGTTTGAAGAGAGGAGTCTGAGAAGATATTAGTGAAGGATATAGAGAAATGCCAAGAGGAGAACAATGAGAACAGAATATCACAGTGCCAAAGAAAGGAGTCTTGAATGTATATGGCGCCCCAACACACAGTTATAATAGAATTTATTGTTGTATATAGTTGCTTTTTTTTCTGCCAAGAAGAACTGAATCATAATTACCTCAGCAACCTGGGAAATTCTCACTTTGGAAGTTAATGAAATAATCCTCAACTTTATATACACTTTAATTACTTATTTTTTTAAATGAATGTGGGATAGAAAGAGCATACTATTTAGTGGGGACTCTGATGGGTATTAATGCTCACTCTGGTCACTCGTCTTCATTGCTGAGGTCTGAATGGGATGTACACCACTTTCTTAAACCACAGAGCTGTCTCTCAAAGTTGTATTTTAATTCAGAGTAGTAGCTGGCAGGAGATGGATTCTGCAATTGCTCACAGATTCTCTCTGTTGAATTAATGGTATTAAATATGGAGTAAGACCTTGCAATCAGGTTAATCCAATAAATGATGTTTCCTCCTTATGAAATGGGAATAAAGCTTGTTGTAAGAATTCACTAATATAATGCATGCAAAGCACTTCACCATTGCTTGGAACATAATGAGCGTCCAATAAATATTAGCTATTAGAAATAGTGTGGAGGCAACATGGCATGGTTGAGAGTCACTAAATTATAAAGCAGAAGACAAAGCTACTAACGCCCTAAGTATAGAATTTTGGGGAAAGCTCTTATCCCACTCAAGGTTCCTTTACTGAATCTGTACAATGGATTTAATAGAATCTCTGACTGGGAGCCAGATCAGTTGGATATGATGAGGTCCTCTCCAGGCTCAGGATTTGTTCTACCCAAAGAGGGCTCCAAATAACAAACTGAAAAGTCCTGAAGGATTAGATAGAGACATATTGGGAAAAGCTACTTGAAAATGACATTCAGAAGATATATCTTAGATGTGTTTATCCTGATGTGTTGTGACGTGCTGCTTGTCCCCCAAATAATTCCTTTTGAAACATTTTGTAATAAGGTAGAGTCACAATAGAGGCAGATGAATGAGTGGCACATTCGTGATGCATGGAACTAAAAGAAGAAAAGTAATGAGTTGAAGAGAACTGCTAAACAGATTTGAGTACTGAGGTTGCTGATCCATTTCTGATTCCAATTAACCTTAATTTGTTTAGAGGCTCAGCAGCACCAAATGAATCTAACTGGCCAATTAGCAGACCAGCAACATGAGTTCAGCTCACCAAAAGCTGTTTATCAGCTGGACATGATGAGGGCGAAATTCTGCTAATTCTGTGATAAGTGTCAGGTCACGGCTCTGTCTTGTAGCGCTCCTTAACTTGGGAGATACAGAACGTACACATTCTGAGATACTAAGTGTAGAGATTGCAGGAGGAATGACCTGCACTTCATTTGGGGATTTTATTAGCAAGTACAACTGCAGCTACTTACAAGCAAATATTAATAAGACTATTGCCTAAACCCATGAGGTTTCAACTACGATTAATTCTTTGCCTCGTACAGTTCTTAGCAAGGACTCAGTGTTCAACAAATGCTAATGAAGATGCTTCTTTCATTTTTAAACTTCACCAAGTATTTCCTTAGTTCATACTCATTGGTCTTGCCAAAAATCCGTTCTACCTATTATGGCAAAAATATGGTATGTCACTTTTTTAAGAACAGAATTTTTAAACACAGATCTGCTACCAACCTTGTTGAAGAAAGCATCATTTCCTTCCTGGACAGCCATCATCTGACCTCTTGTTTAAAGGTGAAATCTTTTGGTCACTATCAGAACAAGCTGAAATAAAATCTATTTTATAGCATGACTGGTTACAAAACTTCAATTTGCCCTGTCCAAAATTATTAAATATACAAATTACATTTGCAACACACTGTTGATCCAATGGAAATGATGCAGAAAGTGGACTCGGGTTCTTATTAGGACAGGAGAGGACCTGGCGAGGTCTTAAAAATGACAGTGGGAAGCAGCAGCTCATTCCAGCTCTGATAATAACTTGATATGTAGCCTCCGGCAACTCATTTAATTTCAGGGAGCCTCCAGTTTTGTCCCAGTGATAATAATGTATGCCTACTTCCCAAATCTGTTGTGGGGATTAATTATTTAATGTTTACCAAGTGCTTTGAAGATGCAGACAAGATGAGATGCGAAGTTTATTACTTGGAATAGGATATATCAGGAAACCACATTATTTCTCACCAGCTAGTGATCGTGTGCAGTGAGGGGAGCTTGAAGCAAGAACAGCTGAAACTGTAAGAGAAATGAAGATAAAACAGCCATTTCTCAATGAATCAGAATTTTGCTCCTGCCCTCTGCTTTTGAAGAAATGTGTTTGACAGCTAAGCATACGAGGAATGTACTTAAAAGTTACGTCTGGAAAATTTCTCCAGGGCCAAAGCAATGTCAGCTTGATTTTCTACCATACCTACATCAACTGCATTATGAGAGTTCATATTCTTAATAATGGCTTTTAGACAACAGGAACTTCCAACTATAAAGAAAGGTTTATGCCTAATTATTTTTTTAAAAGTGATAATCTGGGCAAATTTAAATTGTTGGTTTGAGTGTAGCTTTAAATTCAGAAATAGAAATAATTAAAATTTATGGTTTCTAATAGGGGAAAAAACAAAAAGATTTTCTAGCCAACTGTAAACAGAAAATCATATTGATCAGTTCCACTTTCTCATGCCCATCTATTTCCTAAGAATTGAAATGTGCAAGGAATTTACTCCAATTAGTAGATTTGAGTGTTATGAAAGCTGTCTATTCTACCAGAAGGATTCTGCAGGAAGCGAAAGTAAAGGTTAGTAACCGTTCATTTGGTTAATCCAGAACTAAAGCAGTACTCTCTTTTAAATATTGTGAGTCCCTAGCCGTAGATGAGTGACCAAAGAGTTTCAAAAGTTTGCATTTCTTATACAGATGAATTCTGTACTGCTATTAAAAAAATCATAGAAATATGAAAAAATTAAGTTACTAATTTTAAATTATGCAAGTGAAGAAATCAAGGCCCCACAGTTGACATGGTTAGACCAAATTTTCATTGCTAGTTGAGAGCTGAACAAATACCCTGATATGTATCATTTTTCTCCTCCACCCTGAACCCAATTAAGTATGTTCTAGTGACTAAAAATAGCAAGAGTATAACACAAGGAATTTAGCTATATGTGTGCCCAGGTGGTGATCTGAGTGCAGGGGACACAATGTGGTTTTGCCAAGCCATTATTCATAGAAAGCTACAAACATTTGTTCTTCTACAGAAACTTCCTGTACCTGAATCCCAAGAACTAAATGTGAAGACACCTTGTAATGTTTATAGGGCCAGGTGGTGCATTTAAGATATTTGGCTCCCAACTAAGGGCTGAGTCAGTCTCAGATATTAGGGCAAACATAGTTTGTCATTTAACTACCTTTTCCTTCTATCACATCTCTCTGTTGATGCAATTTTTAGTTCTCACTTTTGACTAACCCAGCTGATCTAAACGTTTCTCTGTTTTCTTCATTCTCTGGCAGCATTGTGGAAGGTAAAGTCTGAACCATTTCAGATAAAATCCTTTTTTTAGGTCTTCTTCTTCCTCTACCTTTCCTCTCATAGTGATATGAAGTAAAGGATAGAGAAAAGAAGGAGCAACAAGATGAAATGATGGAAAACAAACTAGAGGAGGACATTCTGAAAGGATATAAGGCTTCCATATTCCTTCTCTTTCGATTAGGTATCTATTAGTGTAATAAAAATGGCTCATCACTAATCTTTATGAAATCATACTCACTCTGCTAAACCATTTATATATCATTTAACCCTGTAATACCTATTGAAGTAGTTACTATTTTCCCCCAAATTACTACTCAAGATCAAAAACAACTGTGAGAATTATAATTTTAAGTGTGATTTTCTGGTTGTAAATGATTTGGTATAGAATTCACTGAGATTAATTCATTAAGGTTGGGTAACTGAAAAGGAATGTTAGCAAGTCTGAAAAAGGAGATGTGTGAAGGTAAGTATGAGCGATGATAACCAATCAGAACATACCCTCCTTGCCTATGTACCCCTCAAATAAAATAAAAACTAAGAAAAATTCCATGCTTATGGATAGAGAGAACAAATATATTGTTAAAATATCGATATTACCCGAAACAATCCACAGATTTAATGCAATCTCTGTCCAAATGCCAACAACATTTTCCACAGAACTAGAACAAATAGTCCTAAAATTTGAGTGGAACTGCAAAAGACCCCAAATAGCCAAGCAATCTTGAAAAAGAAAAACAAACCTGGAGATATCACAATCTCAGATTTCAAGATAAACCACAAAATTGTAGTAATCAAAACATTATGGTTATGGCACAAAAACAGATACAAAAATCAATGGAACAGAATAGAGACCCCAGAAATAAATCCACAATTACATGGTCAATTGATCTTTGACAAAGGAGGCAAGAATATGCAATGGGAAAAAGACAGTCTTTTTAACAAATGGTGTTGGAAAAAATGCACAGCTATATGCAAAAGAATGAAAATGGACCACTTTCTTAAACCATACAAAAAAATAAACTCAAAATGGTTTAAAGACCTAAATGTGCAACTTAAAACCATAAAAGTCCTAAAAAAGAGCACAGGCATTAATTTCTCTGACATTGGCCATTAACAACATTATTCTAGATATGTCTCCTGAGGTAACAGAAACAAAAGCAAAAATAAACTTTCGAGACTACATCAAAATAAAAAAGTTTCTGCCCAGTGAAGGAAACAATCAACAAAACTAAAAGGCAGCCTATGAGATAGGAGAAGACATTTGCAAATGACACATCTGATAAAGTGTTAGTATCTAAAAAAATATAAAGAACTTATACAACTCAACACCCCAAACCCAAGTAATCTAATTAAAAATGGGAAGAAGACATGAACAGACATTTCTCCAAAGAAGACATACAGATGGCCAACAGATACATGAAAGGATGCTCATCACCACCCATCATCGGGGAAATGCAGATCAAAACTACAATGAGATATCACTTCACAACCATCAGAATGGCTAAAATCAAAGACACAAGAAGCAACCAAGTATTGAAAAGGATGTGGAGAAAAATGTGCACTGTTGTTGGGAATGCAAACTGGTGAAGCCGCTGTGAAAAATAGCATGAAGTTTCCTCAAGAAGTTAAAAATTGAACTACCTTATGATCCAGCATTGGCACTACTGGGTATTTACTCAAAGAATGTAAGAACACTAATTCAAAGGGATACCAGCCCCCCATATTGATAGCAGCATTATTTACAATTGCCAAGATATGAAAGCACCCCAAGCGTCCATCAACTGATGAATAAATAAAGATGACGTGGCATATATACACAATGGAATATTACTCAGCCATAAAAAAGAATGAAATCTTGTCATTTGCAACAACACGGGTGGATCCAGAGGGTATAATGCAAAGCAAAATAAGTCAGTCAGAGAAAGACAAATACCATACGATTTCACTCATATGTGGAATTTAAAAACCCAACCAATGAACAAATTAAAAAAAGAGACAAACAAAAAAAACCAGACTCTTAAATATAGGTAACAAACTGATGATTACCAGAGGGAAGGTGGGTGGGGGGATGGATGAAACAGCTGAAGGGGATTAAGAGGACACTTACTGTGATGAGCACTGACTAATGTACAGAAATATTGAGCCACTATATTGTACACTTTAAACTAATATAACACTATATATTAAGTATACTGGAAAAAAAGAGAACATTTCAGAAGAATACTTATGATATTTCTTTAAAGTTTAAGGCATGCAGAATAATATATGTTGTTTATGGGGACATGTGTAGTAAAAGACTACATGAATGGAAATGAAAAGCATCACATACTGGGGAGAAATTTCCTCAGGGGAGAAAGTTGAAATGTCATACCTTAAACTGGGTGATGGGAATATAGGTGTTGATTGTAATACAGTCCATCCCTTTTTATGCCTAAGTATTTCATGTTAATGTTTAAAAGATAAGCCTTAAACTGGCATGCTATCATGCAAGGGCAAAATGCATCTCTGGCCATGTCCTGCATTCCAACCAACCTCACAATGGTAACATTCCACCCAGTCTATGGACCTGCAATGCAATCTACATTGCCCACTACCCCATGTGTCTAGAAACTTAGGGAAAAAAATAAGAAAAGATTATATATTTGAAAATCCACAAGACTTTGTTTCCATTTTCACTCTCATGACCTCCAAAGCATTCTTTCAGGTACTCTTAAGTATAAATATTAACACACTAGGGGGCCTGAGTAGCTCAGCTGGTTAAGCCTCTGCCTTCAGCTCAGGTCATGATCTCAGGGTTCAGTAATAGAGCCCTGAGGGGCATCGGGCTCCCTGCTCAAAGCAGAGTCAGCTTGTCCCTCTCCCTCTGCTCCTCCCCCCACCCCCACTCTCTCTCGTGCTCTCTCCCTCAAATAAATAAAATCTTTAAGATAAATAAATCAATATTAACGCACCAAATTATAATTAATACACAACTCTAATTGTACTTTGCACTTTAATTGAATTGGACCCTCAACATTTAGTCACTCAGCTCCTATTCGGATTCTTTTTTTTGCCTCCTAGTTCTACATTGCTCTCTCTCTCTCTCTCTTTTTATTTGTCAGAAAAAGAAAGAGAGAGAGAGAGAGCACAAGCAGGGGGAACGGCAGGCAGAGGGAGAAGCAGGCTCTCCACTGAGCAGGGAACCCGATGTGGGACTCGATCCCCGGACTCTGGAAACATGACCCGAGCTGAACGCAGATTCTTAACTGATTGAGCCACGCGGCTGCTCTCTTTTGTGATGGTGTGGCTTTGCATGCTGGTGTGCCTTTAAATGATTCCATGCTTGTATTCTATGCTTATATTCTAATTCACATGCTCAGCCTCTTTGTCTGAATCTACTCAAAGTTCAGTCTTAGAGGGAAGAAATTTCAGCTTTTTGTCTGTAGCTTTTCTATTTCTTTTTAGCTATCGCAGTCTTTATGAAGTTGGTCCTTGTATGTGTCATTTTCATATTTACTTTCCACTTTAAGAGAGAAGGACTTTTCTGAAAGTTCTGCAATGAGAGGAAGGCTTATATAGACCTTTTTGGCTTTTGGCCAAAAGACAAAATCTTTCTGTATGAGGATCACTTTTAAAAGTATCTCCCTCATTTTATGTTTGCTTCCAGTAGTTTCCTGCATACATTTTTCTGGCTGTTGCAACCTCAGATTTGGACATTTTCTGTTTCATATGCAATTATGTATTCTTACAAAAGAATATAAAGAAGGAATATAGCAGAAAAATGAAAACATTTAAGAGAACAGTTCTTTGAATCATTATCGGCTCAATCACTTTTCAGCAAGAAATACTTCTAGATAAAGACACAGCTGTACCATCTATGGGCTATTTCCACCCTGTTTCACAGCAATGGCAGTAATATTTCCAATAAGTAATGTGTAATGTTTTAAGTTAACTAAATACTTCAACATATGTTATAGCATTTCCTCTTCACAACAATCCTTTGGGTTTAGTATTCCCGACGTTAATGACAACATATGAAGAAGCAAGGTTCAAAAATCAAAACTGTTGATATAATAATAATGATAATGTTCATAACAGCAACAGCGATTATAACAATAATAATTTACTGAATGTGGTGCTTACTATGTGCCAGCCCACAACTCATTTAATCCTCACAATTGTGACAGCAGTTTATTATTGTCAGCATTTTACGGCAGGGTGAATGAAGGTCTGTAAGTCAAAGGCGACACAGCTGTTAATTCCTAGAGCTGGATTCACACGCAGGTCTCTCCGAAAGGGTCTAGAAGTCACTCATACACAAGTTCCAGACTGCAAATTGTCACGCTTCCTGCCACACTGTGCTCTACTGTTTGTACTACAGACATTACATGACTTACTTGACTCCCTTGTGAGTCATCCTTTATTGTATTCATCTCTCCTTCCAAGTAAGACTTCAGGCCTTGGAAGGCAGGAACTGTGCCATTTGCCTCGTAACTTTCCAGTTTCTAAGTTGTTATCATCACTAGTAATGATAAGTAGATCTAGGCAGTTTAAAGAGATCCAGTGGAAGCTGTGAAGATTATTATCCTGCACTAGAAATAAACTATTACATACCTAGCCAAAATCAAGTTGTATAGATAAAGATATGATAATATTAATTGAAGTCACTGTCATTACAAATATCATGCAATTCCTTCTGTGATGGTTCATTTTCTGTGTCAACTTGATTGGGTCACCGAGAGCCCAGATATTTGGTCAAACATTATTCCGGATGTGTCTGTGACGGTGTTTGCGTATGGCAATAGCATTTGAATCAGTAGGCTAAGTAAAGCAGATTGGCCTTGCCATTGTGGGAGCCTGTCCAATCAGTTGAAAGCCTGATCAGAACAAAAAGGCTGACCCTCCCACAAGCTGAAAGAAATTCCTGACAGATTGAGTTGAGGTATCAGTCTCTTCCTGTGTTTGTTCTTGAACCAAGAGTTCTGTTCTTCTTGAGTCTTTTTGAGGCTTTCAGATTGGAATTAACACCATTAGCTCTCCTGGATTTTAGGCCTTCAGACTCAAACTAGAACCACACATTGGCTCTCCTGGGTCTCCAGTTTACCAACTACAGATCTCAGTACTTCTCAGCCTTGGTAGTCATATGAGCCAATCCCTTATAATAAATATCTTTATATATAAACATATATATTGCAGAAACTGTTGGCTCTGTGTCTCCCAAGAACCCTAAAACAGATTCCTTCGGCAAACATAAATTAAGCATTAGCTCTGTTCAAGCACTGCCTTAAACATATCTAGTGAGTGCATGCTATATGTAAAGTTTGTGTTAGGATCTAGAGAAACAAGTGAAAACCATCCTCTCGCATTTCGAAAGGTATTATAAACCCAATCAAGTCCACAGA
Organism: Ailuropoda melanoleuca; assembly: GCF_002007445.2. Lineage (NCBI taxonomy): Eukaryota > Metazoa > Chordata > Mammalia > Carnivora > Ursidae > Ailuropoda > Ailuropoda melanoleuca. The sequence goes on from NC_048228.1 coordinate 72,917,775, forward strand.
ACACAAACATAAAATATAAGTAACACCCAGGAGCATATGCTGAATGTCAAGTAAGTAAAACCTGCAGTAAATCCTATTAGATCTTGAGGTCTAGTGCTTGCTTCATGGATAGGGAAGCCATCCATCCCAGTTTAGCAAGGGACAGTCTGGTTTATGCCTGTTGCCTCAGCCCTATTATTTATAGCCCCATTTCACTCTTAACAGTGTTCCAGTTAGACAATAAACTATAAGGTCACCTTACTCACAGATGAGAATAGAAGGAAAGGTTTCTTTAAAAGGTGAATTGTGGCCCATGTCTTAAAAGAAGTAACAGACATGAATCTCATATCTGGCATGTTGTAATGTGTCTTTTATCATTTCCTTAAATTTGCAGCCATGAATGGCCTCAATCCCTACTGTCTGCCTTCATTTTAGGGAGTCCTGGGAGAAAGTAAGACATATTTTACATGAAGGGAACAGAATGCTTCATTGACATCTCAGATCTCCTTCTCCCGGAGGATGGCAGTTCAAGTTCAGCATCACTATGCCAGTGTGTGTGGTAGGGAGGCACGTGGCGCCACAAGCTCCTTCATCTTTACAGTTGCTAAAGCAATTACTTGCTGGGAATTAATATTAACCAGAGTAAATTAGCTCAAAAGTCACGTATTTAACTTCCATTCACTCAGAATAATTGCCTGCTAAATTAAAATTGGCTCACATTTGAGAAAATAATGTAAAAATGTCTTTAGTGGACATATTTGAATGCTTATCAACACAGATGGAAAGGGGAAGCATTTGAGGAATGCTAATATAACATTTAAGTATGTTTTGCATGAAAATCACATTCAACTTTTCAAAGCAATATAAAGATGTGACCCTTGGCAACTAATGCCACATGCTCTGGTAGGACTGGCTTCAGGATGAGTCTTCAATCACGGCAGGATTTTTGAAATAAAAGAGAAGCAGTGGTCATAGACACATGTTCTATGAGGGAAAGTGGTGTATTGTAGTCTTCATGACTACATTTATATAAATTAAGAATTTAGATTATATGATTTCACAGTGAAAGTGCCACACTAGCTCTCAGATCTATGGGTGTCTATTTTTGAATGTGGACATTTTTTAGAACAAATGCCATACCATATTCACCTTGGTATCTCTCCTATAGAATAGGGTGCCGGGTATATTTTAGGCAGTTGAAAGCTGTTGAATTAATTTGACTGAACTATGTATTTTTTTAATGACTAAATTTTGCACAAAGGTAGATATAAGTGATGATTGAGTAGTAAAATATCTTCTCAGGAATTTTCTGTGCATGTATGTGACGTTTGGAGATGTGGATTATACTTTTGAATCATGTACTTACTCGTCACATACTCACGATCACCAAATGCATACCCAGAAGCTAGTTACACTGAGCAGAATTATTAAAGAATAATAAATGAGAGTAGGTCACAGGGAAACTTCTTAGGACCTTAAACAGTTTTGCATCTCAAGCCCTCAGACAATCCTGATCTTAAGTTTTGGTAAGGGCCTATCAAGAATGACAAAATTCCTGGATATTCACAAATTCTGCTTGCCTAACTAATGCTCAAGTCAGTCTGGAGGCTATTTATTCACACTCTTAAATCGCAGCATGTTTTAGTAGCAATGAGTAGATTAAGAGAACAAATCATAGGCTAGAGTCTGAGTTCTGACTTTGACATGCTATGTGAGCTTAGTTACATCATTAACCTCTCTGAAACTCGGTGTGCTCATCTACAGCATGTCTCTGAAGTTGAGTGTTGCTTTACAGATCTCTGTAGATTGCAAATTATAGGAGTCCAGGAATTTCAAGAATCTGGACATTGAGTGATCGAACAACAGATAAGTAGTATGTGTGACATCTTTCAGTAATATATGGTTGAAAATAAAACAGATGTATTCTTCAACTATATAAATGACAATTCATATTTTAAAGTGCTTGGAAAAGATTGGGATGCAATTTTTTTAATAACAGTTTTTTAGTTCTTAACCTTTTTAATCAGAAATACAAGATGTAAAAAAGATTTTAGCAGGGAACAAATAAGACTTCAATGAAGAAGTTAGAGGCTAAAACACTAGAGTAATTTACTTTTCTATATTGTGAGGATAAACTCAATAATAAGCATGATTAACATGAAAATCCTTTCCTAGGATGAACCTGTAGGCTGACTTATCTAGCTTGGCAGCATAGCATGAAGAAATATAGCAGAGAATTGCTAAATATCCGCATCACTTTTGCTGTCATAGCACATTATATAACAGTGATTCTTGACCCTTTCTGGGGATAACAAACTTCTCTTGAGACTATGATCAAAGTTACTGGCTAGCACATTATTCACCTGACGCTAAATTATGCTATATAACAAACGACTCCCAGATTTTAGTGGCTACACCACAAAAGCATTTATTTCTTGCTGAAGTGTCATAAAGTCTGTAGGGCTACTGTGATTGTGACCAGTCGTAACTCTGCTCCAAAATGCTTTTTCATCCGAGGTCCTGGGCTGAAGAATCTACCCTTATCTGGGGCATGCTATTCTCATAGCATAGGACGGTAACACAAGAGAGCCCGAAACAAACCTGAATAATTTTTTTTTATTTTTAAAGATTTTATTTATTTATTTGACAGAGATAGAGACAGCCAGCGAGAGAGGGAACACAAGCAGGGGGAGTGGGAGAGGAAGAAGCAGGCTCATAGCCGAGGAGCCTGACGTGGGGCTCGATCCCATAACGCCGGGATCACGCCTTGAGCCGAAGGCAGACGCCCAACCGCTGTGCCACCCAGGCGCCCCAAACCTGAATAATTTTAAAGCTTCTACTTAACATGATTAACAGCACATCTGCTCACATATCCCATTGTCAAGAGTATATCACCCGGTCAAGCCTAAAATCAACGAGGCAGGGATTTGATGATACATTATATGTTGGGCAGATGTTATCACACTATTAAGGGTGGGGGTGGGGTTGCAAATGTTGAGGACAATAATTCAGTCTACCACTATTTCCACAGGAAATTCTAACTACAAGGCTATATTAGAAATTTCTAGGGGTTTCAAGTCATAGGGTATGTCTCTTGAGCAAATAGCCAAATGACAAGGTATTACTTTTCTTCTCAAATAGTTCAACATGTTTGGTAAATAGCCTTGAATAAATTATATTAGGCAGGACTTAAAAGACATTTTTTTGCCTTCTACTACTGCCTGACTTACTTAATTTTGCATTCATGAACATTTCCATGGAAAAGATCTGTTTTTTGAATGAGATATCTAGATGTACAGTAGGGAAAGGATTGATAATTGGGTCTACTTGAAAAATTCTTGAGTAACAATAATACCTTAATTTAACCTCTGAAAGTGACTTGTGAATATTTAATTCACATTGTTTTTCTAGTAAACATGAGTGGGGCACTAATTAGCAGGTTACTACTATCTAATGGAACTTGGATTAACCCAAGGTTTTATTCACTTTAAAACTTGCAAAACAATTTTTTTCATATTTTGTCTGAAGGGAATAATGAAATGATTCTATGCAGAGATGGGAGGGCAGTGGACAAAAAAAACCCCAAACCAAAATCAAACAAATAAACAATAGTTGAATAATTTGGAAATTCAAAAGAAGTGATTCCTGTTAATAGGGGTCATAGTTAGAGGTAATGTCTTAACATTTCCAGAAGACAAAGTGCCTGAAAGATACCAGACCATACTTCCAACATGGCTGACTTACTCCGAAAGTATGCAAACCAGAATCACTACACTCTTTGATGTTATGTCTACACCATGAAGTGCAAAGTGAAAAATGACTGATTTTACAGATACAAAGATCAAAATAGGGCTGACTTGAAGAACAGAAGATTTTGGCTTAATGCTAACATTTAGTAATTTATTAACCTATGTAACAGTTGTATGTTATTCCTCATTGGGGATGGAAAATGGCCTTACTATTTTTCTCAGAAAGCATTCTTTTTTTTTTTTTTTTAAATTTTATTTTATTATATTGTGTTAATCACCATACAGTACATCCCCAGATTCCGATGTAAAGTTTGATGCTTCATTAGTTGCGTATAACACCCAGTGCACCATGCAATACGTGCCCTCC
>NC_048228.1:72923454-72961865 GCF_002007445.2 Ailuropoda melanoleuca
GAATCTCCAAGGAACTGTTGAAAAGGAAAAACAAAGCTGGGGGCATCACAATGCCGGATTTCGAGCTGTACTACAAAGCTGTGATCACAAAGACAGCATGGTACTGGCACAAAAACAGACACATGGACCAATGGAACAGAATAGAGAACCCAGAAGGACCCTCGGCTCTTTGGGCAACTAATCTTTGATAAAGCAGGAAAAAACATCTGGTGGAAAAAAGACAGTCTCTTCAAGAAAGCATTCTTTTATTAACTGAGTAGGTGGCTGAGTGTGATGACTTCTCAGGTCACTTTTACCACTGAGATTCTAGGCCTCATAATTTCTCTTTTCATTTTTTTCATTTTTCTTTTTTTCTTTCTTTCTTTTTTTCTTTCTTTCTTTCTTTCTTTCTTTCTTTCTTTCTTTCTTTCTTTCTTTCTTCTTTCTTCTTTCTTTCTTTCTTTTCCTCCTTCCTTCCTTCCTTTTCCTCCTTCCTTCCTTCCTTCCTTCCTTCCTTCCTTCCTTCCTTCCTTCCTTCTATTTAAAAGTAGACAGTTTAAAATACCATTTTTTTCTCCTCTCTGAATTTATCTGTTATTTTGGTGTATTTTAATCAGATTATAAAGAATATAATTTTCGGATATTCTTTTGTTTAAGTATTAAACTTTTATCATTTCCTCAATACTATCTGTACAAAGCACTATTTCTACTTAATTACTTTTTGAAGCCTATTTTAAGTTTCCATTTTCTTATATATTTAATCTTAACTATTACACTCTAAAAATTAAGCTATAAGATAATAATTCCATTTAAGATTTTAATGAAAAAACATAATATCAAGAGACTCTCCAAATCTTACTTTGTTGACAGTAATAAATGGGTCTTCACTTGAAGGCTAAAGATGCCAGTGCATTAGCAATATGGCTTTCACCTTGACTGAGAATTTTGTCCAGTGGATTTGGTAATATTATGGACTTGATTACTATATTCTAACCACAGCATAGGATACATGGTATTACTTCTCCCCTCTGATACTTCTATAGAGCCATTATATAAGCAACTCATATAAGCCCCTTAGGAAAAGAATAATTTAAAAGATTTTTTAAGAACGGTGTAAACCATTTTAAACTATATTCATTGTACACAAATCATTAAAGGAATTATTTTTTTTCTAGTTAAATGAATGTTCTACTCAATGATAAGTTGCTTTATGTTAACTATATTGACCACCAATTTCCAAGACTTAGACATCAATAAAATATACTTAATACTAAAGGATTCAGAATGTTTTTAATGTCAAAACACACCTAAAGGATCTTACAGTTAACATTACAAAGTCCCATAAAACACATTCTATTTTTTTCTAGCCATTTATATTCTTGAAAAATGAGTTTTTATACTTTGACCGTGAATGTGGATATCTTTTCTTTTAAACTTTGTCTCCAATAGTGATGTGTCTTACAACATTCTCAGCTCCACCAAGAACTTGATCCAAACCTGGACAATACCTCCAGTTCCGCATCTTTTCCATCTTTCTTCTTTGATATAAAGTGTGGCAAATATGAATGCTTATGTGGCCAGGGAGATGACTGAATGTGTTTAGGAGTAACAGTAGAGGGTAGTGGAGGCTGTGGGGCAATGAGGTCTTGCTTGTCCTGCCTAAACAGGCAGTGGCTGCTCAATTCCATCCGACTGTCACCATGTAGGGAAGTTGATTTTTGTTGTAAGATAAACAATTTTTCAAATGAAGCCACAAATATGGAATTTTATTTAAAATCTTCAAATAATTATTGCCTACTACATTTCTTTTGTTTTGGTTGTACCAACTAAAAGAAATACATTTAAGACAAAATCCAACTGCCAGCATGAGACATCTATTTTACACCCACATTAATATTTACTTGCTCAAAGTTCTGTCATCTTAGGATATTTTTATGATGACACTTAGGTAATGAGATGAAACAAGCAATCCTGGTTATAATAACCTCAAACAATTATTGCATATATAGCCCAATAAAAATGAAAACATGTATATTCAATTTGCTATTTAACATAAATGCTCTATAGTCTTAATAATACTAATTTGGAAATTATTGAAACTGAATTAGTCATGTCATATTCTTAGATATTTGTCAGTCTACAAGAATTAATGCAAGTCAATTCCTCATTTTGATTGATTGTGTTTAACTATTTTTCTGGATTTACAAGATTAAGGATACTAAGGTCACAGGAAATTTCAATAATCTTTTTTTTAAAAGATTTTATTTTATTTATTTGACAGAGAGACAGCCAGTGAGAGAGGGAACACAAGCAGGGGGAGTGGGAGAGGAAGAAGCAGGCTCATAGCGGAGGAGCCTGATGTGGGGCTTGATCCCGTAACGCCGGGATCACGCCCTGAGCCGAAGGCAGACACTTAACGACTGCGCCACCCAGGCGCCCCAGAAATTTCAAGAATCTTAAAAATAATATTTTAATATTATTCCTATGCCTCCAAATTATTTAAGTCACTAACAATAATATGGGCAATGACATAAGATTAAAATATACCAAAGATAAGAATTTCGGACTTCTATTGAATGACTAACTACTTGAATAAATCTTTTGCTAAAAATAATTTAAATGTTGGATGAGCTTTAAAATTTAAAAATTTATTAGTTTTTTTTCTTTTAATGCACCCATGAGTTGTCAAAATTCAAAGCACACACAGGACAGGGAACTTGAAATCTTAGGAAAGCAGGTAAGCAGGCTTCACTCTGAAATAATTTTGTTGAGTAGTTGAACTTGATTGCTCACCTTCTTGGCCTATAGTGCTTAGCGCACAGGGAATGATTTAGATTCTAACACTTCTCTTACATTTTCAGAAGCATGAGATAATAAATATTCCTGAATGTACATTTGTGATGAAATGTCTAGTTCATATAGGCCCAGACTTAATCATAGGTGTGTGAATTAGTAAGCAGGATAAGTTGTCTTACATCTGTATTCCATAAACTGGTTTATGTTTCATATTTGGCCATAGATTTGACTTGCAATATAGAACTTTTACTAAGGGGAGCAACCACTTTAGATATGACTCTGGATATCCTTAAGATAATATGAAAAGAGAAGGTACAGATTTGAAAAAACAAATATTATTATGAATTTTTACAAAACTCCTTTCTTTTATAAAGCCAACAACCTATATTCATTCCTTTTATAAATAACTTTCTTCCTTGAAGTTGTACATTTTTTCTAAAGATGCTGGATTACTGGACAGTGAGGAAATCTTAAAGGATTAGGAGCCACAGAAAATCCAGTCACCCAGTCAAAAATGAGGTCTTCTGGGTGGGCCTTAATCCAATATGACTAGTGTCTTAATAATAAGAGGTGATTAGAACATAGGCACACATGAAACACTGTGTGAAAACATCAGAATAAGATGGCCATCTAGAAGCCAAGGAGAGAGGCTTCAGAACCAACTCTGTAGACCTCTGATCTTGGACTGGAGGAAATACATTCCTGTTCTTTAAACCACCCAGTCTTGGGACTTTGTTATGGCAGCCCAAGCAAACTAATACAGCAGACAACTGGAAACACAAGTCAAAGAGACCTGACATGAGTGGTCTACTGACTATTAAGGGATATTTATCTAGAAAGAGGACTTCATGGAGGAGACGAAGTGAAGGAAGAAAAAGGGTAGGCATACTGTGTTCACATCAATTCAAGAGAGCATCTAATGTGAAAACAAGCAAAATTGCATTCAATTTTATTCTATAGAGTAATTGAATAATACAGATGGGTTCAGTTCATATTTATTGAATTGAATGCTTAGTTCACTTCCGTGTGTGTGTGTGTGTGTGTGTGTGTGTGTGTGTGTGTGTGTGCGCTAATGAATGGACTTAAAGCACTGTTTGTTTTTGTTTTGAAATCGAGCTCTGGCTGAATCTCCTACATTTTGAAATATGCATAAATAATTAGTTTTGCTTCTGTTAGGATTCAGATCCTCATAGGCTCCTTAAAGTAAGTCATGAGGTGAGATAGGACTGAAGAGAGTGAGTGGCTGGTGATGGTGATGCAGATATAAATTGGGCTTTGCTTGGAATTGTTTTGGCAGCTTAGACTAGGATTGTGACACTGGACTTGTCTTTTCCAATTAAATTTTCTAAGTTCAGATAAAAAGTATTAAAAAGAAACATAACACACTGAAGGATAAAGGGGATGAATGGTTAAATATTTTTAAGTTATCTTACAGTTATATGTTATAATTTGGGCATTTATTTAGACATTTTTTTTTACAATGCAAAGATTACAGAAAAAAATTAAGTTCGTTTCCTGATTCATTAATATTTTAAGGTATTTGGTTATTCAAAACTTTGCCTTTGAGTAAAACTATGGCACTTCTTAATGAAATACAATGTTCTATTATCTTTGATTTTTTAATTTAGTATTGAAATATTTCAATTTATAACAAAACCAGAGAATAATGCATTAAAATGGCATCTAAGATAGTTAATTTTCTTCTCAATATAGGAATCTTTTTAGCTGCATAACTGACAGGTCATAAATTCAACCTCCATTAGAAAATCGGCAAGGCTGGGTTTTTCAGTTTATTACAATTTAGCCTTTTGAAAGTTTTCTTTTCTTTTTTTTTTAATATTTTATTTATTTATTTGACAGAGATAGAGACAGCCAGTGAGAGAGGGAACACAAGCAGGGGGAGTGGGAGAGGAAGAAGCAGGCTCAGAGCAGAGGAGCCTGATGTGGGGCTCGATCCCATAACGCCGGGATCATGCCCTGAGCCAAAGGCAGATGCTCAACTGCTGTGCCACCCAGGCACCCCTGAAAGTTTTCTAAATACTGAAATTTGTATCATCAACATATGGTAAGTTGTTCATGAGATATGCCATGATTTATTCATTCTTATATCTCCTGGCCCATAAAGGGAGCTCAGTTAAAATGTGTGTGATTGAATTGAGTTGAATAGCCCAAGATTATCTGTCAATGGGTCAGTCAAGTTTTTTTTTTTTTTTTAATCCTGGAGCAAAGTTGAGTATTTCTTCGTTTTCTGCAAGAGCTTCAAGGACGTGTGAAAGACCTGCTCAATTCTTAAATGTCCTTAGGATTGTAGCCTATTCCTATCTAATGCCAAGTTAGAACATTTACTGATCAAGTTTTAACATCAATCTTAATGATCAGTAAGTCTTGAGGTGTTGCTTTGTTCTGCTCATTTTGGACGCACTATTTGGGTGTCTTTGTGTCTTCTAATCACTGGTGGTTTGTCTTCCCTCCCTCTCTTGGAGCTAGAGAAGATATGAACCTATGTGGTTAGTGGCAAAAGGCTTATAAATAGATATCAGAACATAGTCCAGGAGAACTGTTAATGGAAATATTTCCACCTAATTTTAATCATCAACATAACTATTCTTGTGCCAATAAAAAAACACGTTCTCTTTGAAAAAGGTAAATACTTTTACAAAGCATGTTGAATCCTGAGAGACTCCTGGCTTAAATCTTTGTATACTTTCTAGAGAAGGAAAATAACAGGTTAGTAAGAATATTTCAAATGAGGCCTTTGAAGAAAATCCTTAATAGATTACAATTCTACATCTGGGCCAAGTGACAGGAGTACTAATAAATTGATATATAGATCGAAACATTCACAAATTAATGTTTAGGAGAAGAATTTGGGTCAAATAGTGAAAAGGATGTCTCATATGCAATTTTCAACACATTAAAAAAAGCAGTGGTGCTTAAGCATATATTTGTTCCAGTACTAGAGTTGTTATTCAAACAGCTTTGGAAATTATGCTATACAAAAAAATGTATACTAGATGGCAGTCTAAGTATCCTTTTCATTTACTTCTCAGTCTGATTTTTGGATTCCAATCCATCGATGGAGGAGGAAAGAAAGTATTGTTCATTATCTCATCAAATAAATGTTTTTATTATTACATAAGAACATAGTGTTTAAATAATTAAACAAATGAGTTGTGATTCAAGTTTAATAAGTCATAATGCATCTTTTACTGGTTCATCATCTGGAATTATAATTGCATCTAGATGCAAAAATACCCTTTAAGACACCTTGACACAAGTTAAATTGGTGTTTCTTAGATCCTTAGCACCCTTTCCTTTATATAGTTCCTCATTGCTTATCCTCAGTGTCTTATTTTAAGTAAAGCAATGATAAACTGAAATTAGAAGCAAAACACATAGATATTTTAGAATTTTTTTTTTAGGAACCTCAGGGTTCTGAGGATGCAGGTACAAACAAATTATGGCCACATCTTAGATTATTAGTGTTTTAATTATCTGTGTGGATTTATGCTGTCCTTACAGTTAGAAGACTTAATGTTTATTCCTAAAATTTTATGTTTATTCTCATTTTCTTTTTCCATATTGGTGCAGAATTTTTGATTCCTACTTTCTTTGTATGTTTACCTTCTTTTCAGGTTTTGTGTCTTTGTGAATGTTATACAGGACCAAAATATATTTAAATAAAAAGTCAAAGTCATACATTTGGAATTTTATTTTGCTTTCACTATATTTGATCATGGTCTTGTCTTTTTGTTATTTTTGCAGAAGGTGTTTGTAAGTGTTGGAATCATTTCCTCGTATGTAATTCAAGCTGGCTGTTTAAATCCAATTTGCATACTTGTTTAGAAGATGTCTGGAAAGCCACAGACAGCCCCTCTAGTTTCATTTGCATAACAGCTCCAAGCTCCAGGTTGCTGGGTGGTTGGAAATACTGGCAATCAAGTGGCCCAGGCTATTGAAGAATCTGAGGAGTTCAAGGGGAATGATAGACCTTTAGGCTTCGAGCTGAGAAGATAATAAAAATAATAGCTAATATCTCTTTTGAACTTACTAAATGCCAAATACTGCAATAAACTCATTACATGGATTTAATGTAACATTTAATCCTATGGGGTAGGTAGTACTATTAATCCCACTTTATAAATCAATGAACCAACTAAGCAACTGCCTAATGTCATAGAAGTGGTAAGTTCTTATGCATGCAGTCCTGTTGCAGACTCTCGACCACTGCAAAGATTTTAACCACAAAATTATACCACCATAGTCCAAGTTACAGAATTCAAAGCCCTATGAAATTTTAGGTAGGGGTGATACGTGAAATCAGTTTAAGCAGCATTATCGAGGTTCCTGATAGTCCATGGTCAAACAGGGCCCAAAGATGTATGTGGATTGAGGGTCCAGTATCTTCTCCCAGAGACTGGGGCTGGTAAGAATCAGCATATTGACTGACCAGCCAGTTGACAATTTTCAGCAGGAAACACAAGTTCTTATGAAGAACTGAGGAAGCCATTCATGCACATCTATACAGCTACCATAAATCCCGATACTAGTTGTGTAACAAATGGTTGAATTAGAAGACCCCATAATATTCGTAGTGCAGATTTTCCTATATTCTGCACACAATTTAATGAGAGAAATAGTTCCATAGGCCTTGTTCCACAGCAGTAGTACCACAATCCCACACATGCTTGCTACCTCTCAAGGGAACCCTGATTCTTTTAGTATCCCCTGTATGTATCTTCTACTTTTTGGTTTTCTCTTTTGGCATTATCAATGTTTAATATTTACATTATTAAAACTTTTATGCTTATGTGACTGTCTTCCCAACTGACCCATATGGTATGCCATGATTACTTTTCATTCTTGTGCTTTTTTTTTATTCTTTATAGTTAAAAAATTGCCCTTTTTACATGTTTGCTTAGTTTTCTAAACATGTATCACTATCCCCCGTTTTTTCCCTAATTTTGTAATCCCCTTTTATTTCATTAAGTTATATTAGTTATTCTATCAATTTCATGTTTTTGAAGAAATGCTTTCCAGAAGTTTCTTGTTCTGATCTAGGATGGTTCATCCCTAGGTCTGATGGTTTTTATATTGATATTGCCCCATATCATTACACTAAGAATTCTGTTTTCTTTCTTAATTTGGATCTCCAGTTTTCTGAATCTTGTAATTTCCATAAATCTGTTTTGCTTCCTGATTTTGCTGGATCAGATGCCTAGGGGCTTCCTGGGTACATCGGAAGGTACATTCGTTGACAGCTTGGATGTATGAAAATATCTTTGTTTGTTTTATGTTGACAATTGTTTGATTTCTTATAGGATTCTGATTGTGAAAGCATTTTTCCCCAAAAGAGTTGCTATTATTTTTTTTTATAAGGTTTTATTTATTTATTTGAGAGTGAGTGAGAGAGAACATAAACCGGGGGAGTGGCAAAGGGAGAGGGAGGAGAAGACCCCGCTGAGCAGGGGACCCTGCGATCATGACCTGAGCTGAAGGCAGATGCTTGACTGACTGAGCCACCCAGGAACCCCCTAAAAGAGTTTTTAAGATTTTTCTCCATTGTTTTCTAGCTTCCAGTATTATTGCTGAGAATCTGATATCACTCTCTTTCTCTCAGAAATTTCATGAAATTTTCTCTTTATCCTGCTTTCTAAAATTTCATAATGGCATACATTGCTGAGAAAGACCACTTCACTGCAAAAATCGAAGGCACCATTCATTACAGAAAGCACTTGTGAAAGGAAGTTCACTCTCATTGTCATTTACAATGTTACCCGTAAAGTTTTGTATTTTACAACCTGTGTGGCCATATGATACAATGTTACTGGGTGGGATTATTTTCACCCATTGTACTTGATACCAGGTGACTATTTCAATGTGGAATTTTATGAATCTGAGCTCTAGAATATTTTCTTGAATTGTTTTGCCTTTCTTCGTCCACCTCCATTTTTTTGTGTCTTTCTTTTGCAAATACCTATTATTAAGATGTTAAGAACCCTAGCTTGATCCTCTACTCTGTTTTATTTCCTTGTTTTTTTTTTTTTTTTTAATCTCACTGTTCTACTTTTTGGGAGATTTTCTTAACTTTATCTTCCATTTATCTTACTAATCTTTTCATTTCTAATATCATATATTTAGTATCCAAGAACTCATTTCAGTGTTCTCTGAATGTCTCCATTTTTTTTAGTATATTCTTATTCCTTTTATTTCTCTGAAAATATTTAAGAGTGTGTGTGTGTGTGCAATTTTCTTCTCTCTTTGTAACCTCTTTTCTCTGTTACTTGTTTCTGTCTGTCTTGGCTTTTGTCTTTCATAATAGCGATGTGCCTCAAATGTCTATTCATTTTTGACTATAGACTAGTATTTTAAAAAGGGTACTAAAAAACTGATTGGAGGCTCTATGCAAATAGAAAAGACCATGCGCTTTCATGTGCAGTAATCTAGCAGTGCTGCTTATTAGAGAAATCCTTGATTTTATTACCTGCAGGACTTTTCTCTTGGGCTAGCCAGACTCCCATGAAAACTCTTTCAAGGGAGTTGTGGGACATAAATTATGGCTTTCACTTCCGGGATCCCGGTAAGATAATATATTTAGTGTTTAAATTTCCCATGATTCCTTTGTTTTTAGTATAGTATTCTGGTCTTCAAATCAGATCAGAGATATTCTAATTATTTCTCCCCTGTTAATGAACCACCAACCATCTGCCTAGTCGGGGTGTTCATGTGTGCATGCATGCCTGTCTATGTGTGTGTGTCATGTAGCCGATCCTTAGCAATGCAGAGGAAGGGAGGTGATCTGGGGGTCCAAACGAACTTTCAGCTGACCTTCCTGACATTATTCTGCCACATTTATTCGAACTTCCATGAGTACTTGACACTGCCAACTCCTGTTGATTCTTTGGTGTGCATTGGATCATCCAAGAGACTCTCAGGTTTCATTGTTGCATTAGGATTCAGCTTTCTTAGATCTATTTAATCAATTACTACTTTTCCATCTGGTTTCAGCTTCCAGAATTTTTCTCCCTTTCTTCTTTGAGCTTATTCCGCTTTCAAAAATAATTTTTTAAAAATAAGAATTCAAGAAGGAATGGAGGCTATTTCTTATGTTAAACTTGTCATCTTTAACCAGGTATCATGTAGTATTTTTTAGATTTATTGTATTTGAATAAATGTTAAAGATAAATCATGGCAATGTGCTTTATTTTCCCTTTTATTGGGGATATTTTTATATTTTATTTTAATAACATTGAAGTGTTACAAGCTTTACTCACATAAGTTTTGTGATATATTTATCTTACAGATCACTCCTTTTTTATGGCTTCCACGTATCTCTTGAAATTTTCCATTTCTTCATGCATGCTGTACACTTTTTCCATTAGAATTTTTGGACTTTTATCACATTTAATTTAAAATCCATCTTGACTATCTCTGTGTCTGCTTTCATTGACTGTTTCCTCTCTTGAACATGAATCATTTTCTTGCCTTTTATTGTTTTTGCTGCTCTTTGTTTTATTTTTTAAAGGATAAAACAGACAGAAATGCTTTCTCTCTTATAAAGCACTGAGTACTTTTTGAAGTTTATTTCAATTAGGGTTCCTGTACTGTCAGCTCTTCAATGAATTTTTCTAAGTTTACAGCAATTTTCTCTCGAAACTTTTGTATTCAAATGGGAGCATGAATCTTGTAAATTATTCTGAAAAAGTGAATTTTGAATGCAACATGTATTACTTACACATTTGTAAACATGTTTCACACTGAAAACTGGTGATGTGTATAACTTTTGTAACTTGTGAGGTAGTATGGGATGAAATAAACAAATAGATCATTGTGAGATTAGCATCTGTCCCACAGTAACAATATGAATGCCCACAACAATTTGAACGAATAACATTACACTGATGGTACAGATTGTAAAACAGCTTGACAGAGGGTTTACCACTAGAGACACAAGCAGTTTGTGCTTCTGTTCATGAGTTCATGTTCATAAAGGTTTGCTTCAGGTTCTCAATATTACAAACAGCAGTTGGAGCTCTTGATTACATGCAGTTCTTAAGTATCAAAGAACTGATGCTGATTTGAATCATATAGCTAAAATTGAAAAGATGAAAAAAACCCTATGCATAAATACTTATTTTATAAAAATAACACTTTTAATATTAAAACATCTGAGTCAGAAAAAATTATAGCATTTGTGAATGATGTGTATATCATTCTTTTATCACAACCCAAATAATGGCCTTCCAAGCTCTTTCCAAATGCATCAGCAATATATGTGAAATTGGAATTAAAATAAGGGAACTTAACATAATTACATACTTCAGCTAGTTCAGTGAGCAGAAATTGTTGGCACCATCTTGCTAGATTTTCCCAAACTGAAGCTGCCATGTTTTGTATTATGAGCATTTCAGCAGCATTGTGCATCTGTCCCTCCCCTCCAATTTAATTAGACTGTCTGTTGCAGACAAATCAGACTGTGGCTTTTTTTTTTTTAACCCAACTGCTATAAATGCCAAGTCAAAATATGAATAAGAGGAAAACAAGATGTTCTGCAAACACATGCCACTTTATTGGGTAAAAACATGATAGGTGGGTCTGCTCACAGTCTCCATGAGAGATGAGGGAAGTGAGGCCTGCAGAATGAGGTTATAAAAGGGTCAGATTGATGCTATTGTCTTTGTCGGCTCCAATAGAGCAGGGACTTGATTCTTCCCCCAGTGTAATCTTGCTTTGACACTACAGCCAACACAGATTTATGATTACACATTCTCCTATCATGAAGGGAGTGAGAATCACAGCAGAGGAAACACAAGAGACAAATAAGCTAGAGATCATTGTAGAAATTTATAGTCTTATGTGCTTTGCATTCCTGTGGATAGTTTGAGCCAATACACCCTAATAGGTCACTATAATGTAACATTTTAATCATTTTAATAATTCTGTTATAAGGTTGAAAAATAATTGCTTTTACAGGAGAATGTTATCAATTGGCAACCATTAGTTATGGTCCATGGAGGATAACAGATGAATTCTATGGAATGCCTTTTTCTAGATTATTGTCCAAGTTAACAGTGGTGTATAGAAAAAACTGGGTCCTAAATTTAAGTGTCACCATGGGAGTAAGGCAAAGGTAGGGCAATAAAATGAAAAAGCTCTCAACAGGTAAGTAAACATGTAGTGGTATGTGGCAGGTAGGTAGATGAGTGGGAGCAGGAACTTGGATACAACTATGTGTGCAGGATAAATGAAGTCAGGTAAATGAAGACCACAGCTGCAGGATGGCATGGAAAGCAAGAAGGGATTAATTACTAGTGAACGGTTACATGCAAGTTGTAAACACAGTTCTTCAGTAAATCTGGAAGCAAGATTCACATTTCCTTTGAATTTTACTTAGAAACCCTGAAAAAGTGGATCCTCCTTTTTGAGAACACAAAGCTATACTTGACTACCAAATTATCCCACTTGACTCTTGAAATTACTTTTTCCCCTAATAATTGTAATTTATTGCATGAAACTATCCAAATGTTTCTTGGTTTCCTAAGAAATGGAATGTGGACAAAGAAGTTTATTGAAATTGAGGTTTCAGCTTGCATTCATGGGGGAAAATGTAGATAATTTGTTCATCTTGAAACTTATGAAGTCTAATTTGGCTTTAGTGTATGTTTAATGCACTTAGCAGATGAGCTCTTTGGACCTGAAATATGCCTCCTCACTGTTTCTTCTTGGTAAGCTTCTCATCACCAAACAATATGGTACTTCCTCTTTTGAGCCTTTCTAATCCCTGAAGAATCAGTTTCTCCGTAGCAACTTTTGCACATTCCTTTGTTAGAGGCATGATTATTTCCAAGAGGCCACTCACTTTAAGAGTTGTGATACCAGTATGGTTCTGAGTGTGTGAAGAAGATAGATATCTGAATGACTACTGGTATTTTGGAGACTGAAAATTGCACACCCCAACCCCAATTTATAGGAGTAGATCTTTTATCCAATTACATAGGCTGTGCTCTTGTGCAGAGAAAATGTCTTCTATGTTACCTCCCTATCTTATCCCTACATAGTTACCATGACAATTAGGGCGAAGATCAATAGAGGCAGAAAGGAAGAGCTTTTGACATTTTTCTTGGGGAATTCCATCTTATTTTCTGCTTTTTAAAAAAATTATTATTTTTTTTTTATTCTGTGGGAACTTGGCTTCTTATTACAAATAATACTTGGATTTATACTACAAATGTTCCCAGGGGACCACATAATCACAAATCTTGGAAACAAGTATCAAATTGAAATACATTTGTGTCTAGCATACACCTATCAAAATTTGAGAGCGTCCTCACATAAGCCATCATGGGTAACTGAACAAAGGTAAAAATTTATAACCCAAAGAAACAGTTACACACATTTGACTTGCATCATAATAGAAAGTTATCAAAATTCTCTGAGCTAAAAGGAAAATGCAGAGTGCCTCCAATGGTCCTACCCTTAGATAAAGAAATGAAGCTATTTGAGAAGAAATTAAAGTGTTCTTCTCACCTGGAAGACAGAAGAGAATAAAGTAAATTAGTCTGAGCATCCTCCTTTTTAAATCTGCCTTGCAATTTCCCTTAGTGTGATGAATTGAAATAATATCTGTAGGCATATTGTATTGGGAATGTAGTAGTTTTTAAATAAATCTTTATGGGAAGAGGAAAATGATAAATCCAGATAAGAAGGAGAATTAGGAAACTTGAGACATGTTATTCTTTATATCAGGGATGTAAACAGTCCTATTATTTTTAATTTGTAGGTGGAGGACTTTGTAAATTATAAAGCTGTTGACCTGAGACCAATTAAAAGTAAAGTTAAAAAGATTCTATCATTAAAACTGATAATAAATGTCAATCTCTTTAACAAAAAACCCTGAATTAATGAAACTTAAATATTAGTAGCTCCATACTTGAGATAAAGGGTTTAATTCTGCTAGGTCCATGGACTTGCTCATGAAAATCATGTGCTGAAATATTTGAGATAATTATATTATCAGAATCTGGCACTTGTTCTTGAACAAGAAAAACAAGGCACATATGCTAGGCAATGTGCTCAAATTCCAAAGTTTGGTGGCTAATTTTTGCATTTTGAGTATATACCACATATTCTTCATATACCAGCTATGCCACAAAATTAATCTGTAGAATCATAAATGAATGGAGACTTTGTCATTCTTCAGAGAATTCAGATTTGTCTTGAAATCCAGATTCTTAAGAAGGCATCTCCATTACATGTAGAAGTTTCCTACAAAAATTGTATATAAGAGTGAATGATCTCTCCTTGAGTGATTGGTGTTACTGTATTTGCACCATGCCATAAAAAAACTCTTGAAAAAGGATATTACTTAGGAGAAAGATTATTGTACATTTAGAAGACATAAATAATTTTTTGTGGATGCTGTAAGCTTAACTCTGTCTTCAGGAAAACCATAAGAAGAAAAGAGGACAATATTGGAGAATGAACCTTATCATATTTGCTTTTAAAAGGTTTCTTTCATGTGTTCATTTTAATGACGAGAAACTTCTTTTAACAATGACATTAGAGCACTGCACAACTGATAACACTTCAGTATGTTTTTCCTCAATCTTTTAATGAATATTAAATAAGAGTCTGCTCTCTTTTTGATGAAAGATTCCTAAACTTTGACTTCCCATCTCTCTTGATCCCAGACCCTTTCATATGGGTTGCTTTGACACATAACTTTTCTCACTAAACTCCTACCATTTCACCAAACTCCATTGCATTTTCCAATATTCTTTTTCCTGGATAGCCTTGTATGATTCTCTGGATTCACAATTATTTCCTTGCATACATCTGAAATGAAACTGTGTGGGTGTTTCAATTCTGAATTCAACTTTCTATAATGGACCATCCAACTTAAAAATATTTTCACCGATGACTAACTACATGGACCTTTTGTCTCCCAACTCCTCCTCCCTCCCTCCCAACACATGGTTCACCAGATTTACTCATTATGTCTTGCATTGTGAGGTCTTAAATGCATTAACACATGGAAACAAAATATGGTGTAGGTATTTGGATGATAAAATGAAAAGAATTTAGTCTTATACCTGTTACTCTGAAAGTTACATTATAAAAATAGAGCATATATTTTATGCATTGTTTTCAAATGTATTACATCCTTCATAATTTTTTGTAATATTGTTTTTTCTGTTCAAGATCTATTTCCTTTCTTTTATTTTCAAGAACAGCCCTAACGACTTTACATACAAGTAAGCATGAGACCTAGGATGCCCTTATCTGAGAAACCCGAGCACGCAGCACACGCTTCGAGAAGGTCAAAATAGAACATAATGTGGAGATTGGCATTAGATATATGGTAAGAAGTAGTCTTCTAAAACAGAAGTGCTGGGGACCATTTAAGCCACAAGTTTCCAGGAGACAACTTTGCTACCACATGGACAGAATCAAACATAGAATGAGGCCAAAAGGAAAGTAGAACTAAGAGAGAGAAAATTTCAAGGCCTTGCTGATAGACTTTGAATCTTTGGATTCAGCTTTATTTGAAAACTGTTCTTGAACTTCATACTAATTTTTGATATTGTTTAAATAGATTGCTGATATGTTTGTGTCACTTGCAACTAATATTTTAATAATCAAGACTACTCTAATTGATAATGATGAGAATGCTGGTGATGAAAGCAACAAAATAATGAAGATTTCCTTAAGGAATTGTTTTTCTTCCCTTGCTGTGAAAATAAAATTTACAGAAATCTTTTCACTTTCATTATATTACAATCATTTTTTTCCTAAGCTGGTTTTCAGAGACATTACTAATGAGTCCCCATTAAACATTGTGCTGACTAAGTATTGTATATCGTGCACAGTTCTCCCACAGTAGGGTTATCTGTAGCATAAATAGATATTTATATTTATTTTGATTACCATAACATTGCAAAATGTATGATTATTCTTTTTTTGGGTCAAATTGGTGTATAACATATTAGTTTTAGGTATTCAACATAATAATTTGATATTTGTATATACTACAAAGTAATCATCATAAGCCTAGTTACCATCCATCACCATATGATTGACCCCCTACATCCTTTTCATCCAACCCCCCGTCCCCCCCTTTGATAACTGCCTATTCATTCTCTGTATCTATGAGGTTTTTTGTTTGTTAGTTTTGTTTTTATATTCTACATATAACAGAAATCGTACATTTGTCCTCCTCTGTCTGACTTATTTCACTTAGCATAATACCCTCAAGATCCAGCCAACTCACAAATGGCAAAATTTCATTTTTTAAGGCTAAGTAATATTCCACTGTCTATGTATGTGTATGTGTATGTATAAATATATGTGCATGTGTGTACACATGCATACATACACAATGGAGCACACACACACATTTTCTTGATCCATTCATCTGATAGACACTTAAGTTGTTTCTGTATTTGGCTATTATAAATAATACCACAACAAACACAAGGTGCATGTATCTTTTCCAGGGATCTTCATACTGTTTTTCACTGTGCCTTCACTAATTTATATTCCCACCAATAGTATATAAGAGTTCCCTTTTCTCTACATCCTTTCAAAACTTTTTATTTCTCATCTTTTTGATAATAGCCATTCTAATGTGTGTGAGACAATATCTCATTGTTGTTTTGGTTTGCATTCCTGGGTAATTAACAATGTTGAAAATCTTTTCATGTGTCTTCTGATCATCTGTATGTCTTTTTTGGGAAACGCGTCTATTTAGATCCTCTGCCCATTTTTAAAATTAGATTGTTTGGGGTTTTTTGCTATTGAGTTGAGTTCTTTATATATTTTGGATATTAACTCCTTATTAGATATATGATTTGCAAGTATTTTCTCCCATCCAGTACATTGCCTTTTCATTTTGTTGATGGTTTCCTTTGGTCTGCAGAAGATTTTTAGTTTGATGTAGTCCCACATATTTATTTTTGCTTTTGTTGCCTTTACTTTTGGAGTCAGATCCAAAAATCCAGTGATAAGACTGATGTTCTCAAGGAGATTACCACCCGTGTTTTCTTCTGGAAGTTTTATGGCATGAAGTCTTAAATTCATGTCTTTAATCCATTTTGAGTTGATTTTTGTAAATGATGGAAGATAGTGGTCTAGTTTTATTGTTTTGCCCATGGCTATTCAGTCTTCCTAACACCATTTATTGAAGAGACTGTCCTTTCCCCATTGCACATTCTTCGTTCCTTTTTTGTACATTAATTGACCATATATGTGTGGGTTTATTAGGATAGGCTCTCTATCCTGTTCCGTTGATCTTTGTGTCTGTTTTTATGCTAATACCATACCATTTTGATTACTATAGTTTTGTAAAATAGTTTGAAATCAGGGAGTTTAATGCTTGCAGCTTTCTTCTTGTTTTTCAAGGTTGCTTTGGCTATCTAAAATTGTTCTATTTCTGTGAAAAAAATGCCACTGGAATATTGATAGGGATTGCATCGAATCTTCAGATTGCTTTGGGTAGTGCGGACATTTTAACAATATTAATTCTTTCAATCTATTAAGCATGGAATATCATTCCACTATTTGTGTCTTCAAAATCTTCCATCAATGTCTAATAGCTTTTAGTATATAGGACTTTCACTTCTATAGTTAAATTTATTCCTAGGTATTTTATCTTGTTGATGCCATTATAAATGGGATTGTTTTCTTAATTTATCTTTCTGATGTTCTTTCTTCCTTCTGTGTTCTTTCTACTCATTTTCTTCTGTGTTGTCCAGTTTGTTATTAGTGTATAGAAACACAACCTATTTCTATATATTGATTTTATGTCCTCTAACTTTATGGAATTCATGTATTAGTTCTAGCAGTGTTTTGGTGGAGTCTTTAGGGTATTCTCTATATAGTATCATGTCATCTGCAAATAGTGACAGTTTCACTTAACTCTTCCCAATTTGAATGCCTTTATATCTTTTTTTCTTTCTCCTAATTGCCATGGATGAGACTTTCATGTTGAATAAATAAAATAAATATGGTGAGACTGGCCCTCCTTGTCCTGTTCCTGATCTTCAAGAAAAAGTTTCAGCTTTTCATTTGTTGAGTATGATATTAGCTATAGATTTGTCATATATGGCCTTCCTTGTGTTGAAGTGCGTTCCTTCTATACCTACTTTGCTGAGTATTTTTATCATAAATAGATGTTGGATTTTGTCAAATGCTTTTCTTGCATCTTTTGAGATGATTATATGATTTTTACCCTTCATTTTTTTAATGTCATGTATCATATCGATTTGTGGATATTCATCCATCCTTGCTTCCCTGGAATATATCCCACTTGATCATGGTGCATGATCCTTTTAACATATTTTTGAATTTGTTTAATTAATATTTTGTTGAGATTTTTTCACCTATGTTCACCAGGAATATTGGCCTGTAATTTTCTTTCTGTGTGTGTGTTGTGTTTGGTTTTGGTATTAGGGTAATTCTGGCCCCATAAAATTAATTTAGAAGCATTTCTTCTTCTTCAGTTTTTTTAAAAGAATCTGAGAGGGATGGGTATGAAATCTTTTCACTATTTGATAGAAGTCACCAGTGCAGTTGTCTGGTCCTGGACTTTTGCTTGTTGAGAAGTTTTTGATTATTGATTCAATCTCTTTACTGGTAATCAGTCTATTCAGATTTTCTATTTCTTTATGATTCAGACTTGAAAAATTTCATTTCTAGGAATCTACCCATTTCCTCTGTGTTATTCAGTTTGTTGCATTTTGATTGCTTATAGCAGTCTCATGATCCTTTGTATTTCTGTTGAACCAGATGTAACTTCTCTTTCATTTCTGATTTTACTTATTTGAGCCTCTTTCTTTTTTCTTGGTGAGTCTAGCTAAAGTTTTGTCAATTTTGTTTATCCTTTCAAAGAACCAGATCTTAGTTTCAGGGATCTTTTCTATTATTTTGGCTTTTGTTTTGTTTTGGTTTTTAGTCTCTATTAATTTTTTTTTCTGTTCTGATCTTGATTTCCTTCCTTCTACAAACTTTGGGCTTTGTGCTTCTTTTTCTAGTTCCTTTAGGTGTAAAGTTAGATTGTTTATTTGAGATTTTTCTTGTTTCTTGAGGTAAGCCAGTATCACTATGAACTCCCCTCTTAGAACTGCTTTTGCTGCATCCAAAAGATTTGGATTGCATTATTGTGTTTCCATTTTCATTTGTCTTAAGGTATTTTCTGATATCACTTTTGATTTCTTCATTGAGTCATTATTTGTTAAGTAGTATGTTTTTTTTTTTTTCTGAGTGGTGAGATTTTTTTTTAATAGTATGTTGTTTAATCTCCACATATTTGTGATTTTCCCAGTTTTCTTACTGTAATTTATATCTAGTTTCATATCATTGTGGTCAGAAAAGATGCTTGATATAATTTCAAACTTCTTAAATTAAGAATTGTTTTGTGGCTTAATATGTGATCTATCCTGGAGAATGTTACATGTGCAATTGAGAAAAATGTATATTCTGCTGCTTTTGCATGGCATGTTCCGTAAATATCTATTAAGTCCATTTGGTCTAATGTGTTGTTTAAGGCCAATGTTTTATTTACTAACTTTCTGTCTGGATAATCTATCCAGTGGTATAAGTAGGGTAGGTATTAAAGTCCCCTACTATTGTTGTTTTACTGTCAATTTCTCCCTTAGGTCTTTCATAGTTTATATTTTGGTGTGGTTTTTTTTTTTTTGATGTTATATTTTACATCTTTATATTTGTGTATCCCTTAACTAATTATTGTAGTTATACTTAACTTTACCACTTTTGTCTTTTAACCTTCATACTAGCTTTATAAGTGGTTAATCCACTACCTTTAATATATATTTGCTTTTACCAGTGAGATTTTACTTTCTATATTTTCTTATTAGTTAATGACTTGTATTTCTCCTTAAAAAATTACCTTCTACACTTCCTTCAAGGACAGTTTAGTGAATGATGAATTCCTTCAGCTTTTTCTTATCTGGAAAACTCTTTATCTTTCCTTCAATTCTGAGTGACTGCCTGGCCAGGTATTCTTCTTGGGAAGTTTTTTTCTCTCAGCTCTTCAGATATATCATGCCATTCTCGTCTGGCCAGCAACGTTTCTGTTGAAAAATCAGCTGATAATCTCATAGGGTTTCCCTTGTATGTAACTAATTTTCTTTTGCTATTTTTAAGATACTCTCATTATCTTTAACTTTTGATATTTTAACTATAATGTCTTGATGTGGATCTCGTTACCTTATTTGGAACTCTCTCTGCTTCCTGGATCTGAATGCCTGTTTTCTTTCCAGGTTAGGGAAGTTTTCAGCCATTATTTCAAATTTCAGCCATTTTTTCAAATACATTTGCTGTCCCTTTCTTTCTCTCATTTCCTTCTGGAACCCTTATAATGTGAATATTATTCCACCTGATATTGTCCCATAAGTCTCTTAAGCCATCTTCACTTTTTAAAGTTCTATTTTCTTTTTGTTCTGATTGGGTGAATTCTGCTGCCCTGTTGTTGAGCTTGCTGGTCAGTTGGCTTCATCCAGTCTTTTGTTGAACCTCTCTAATGTAATTTTTAGTTTAATTATTGTATTCTTCAGACTTCTGGTTGGTACTTTCTTATATTTTCTTTCTCTTTGTCAAAGTTCTCACAGTGTTCATCCTGGGAGTTTCTCCTGAGTTTGGTGAGAATCTTCATGACTGTTACTTTGAGCTTTTTATCAAGTAGATTAGATAGGTCCATTAAAGTTTTTTTCTGAGGTTTTGTCTTGCTCTCTCATTTGGAACATATTCAGTCCTCTGTCTCTTTATTTTATTTGACTCTCTGTGTTTGTTTCTATGTATTATGTGAAACAGGTACCTCTCCTAGATGTGAAGGAGTGGCCTTGTGTAGGAGATGAAATATCATTCAAACATGCCTAGTGCTTCATTGTCTCTTGAACCTTTGTGATTGTCTCAGTAGCTTGATTTATTCTTCCTAGTTCTTAACTGTTGAGGGTGTGCCAAGATGTGTAGTGTTCCAAAGGGAAGAATCTCAGTCAACACCTCGTTTCAGGCTGACTGAAAGCCAGATCCTTAGGCAACTTCTTTTAGCCTATGTAAATACATACAGTCCTGTGGGACCACAATCGTAGACTGTGCTGATTCTCAGACCAAGAGATCTGGAGGTGTCTCCTGCACCCACTTGCAAGAACTGGTGTTTCAGGTGAGTGTATAAGTTCCTTTCTGGAAGGTATCTGTTTGCTGTGGTGAGGCCAAGGGAGGACAAAAAGGTGGTGGCTCCCTGCCCACATTCCCTGACAGCACCTCTGTAGCCTCTAGGTGTGTGGCATACCTGAAGCTTGTATCTTCAGGCTGAAGCTTCAGCAAAAATAGATGGGCTTTTTTATAGGCAGACTAAGGGTGCATTTCAAGTCTTTTCTTTATGCAGTGTACTGGGTGTGATAGCTTGTCCTGAACTGTCTTTCTGATTGTAACAGTTGCATAGGGCCCAGGAACACAAGCCCCTCTGACCTCCAGAGCCAGGCAATCAAAAGGCATTGCCTGTGTAGACTGCATTTGTCCACTAGTTTTAGCAAGGCTTTGCGAAAGTGATGATGGTGGGGCATGTCTGAGGCTTTAGTGATACAGGGGAAGAGTTCTAGAGTGGGGGACATCTACTGTGGAGATGAGCACTGAGCTAGGCATGCCTGCAGCTTTAGCAAGGCTGTGTCTTGGGCACCAGCAATAGCAAGGGAGAGGGAGAGTGCAAAAATGGCACTCCCCAGCACCTTCATCTTCAAAGTTCTACTGGTCCCACCCCTCCAGCAGATACTTCAAAATTAGCAAATGTATCTCCTTCGCTTATATTCTGGTCCCTTCTCAAACTACTGTCTTTGTGCTAAATCCCAGACAAATGAATCCAAGTCCCTTAAAAGGAGTATCTCAGGGGTACCTGGATGGCCCAATCAGTTAAACATCTGCCTTGGGATCATCTGCCTTTGGCTCAGGTCTTGATCCTGGGGTCCTGGGATCTGGCCATGTTGGACTCAAACTACTGTCTTTGTGCTAAATCCTGGTCAAATGAATCCAAGTCCCTTAAAAGAAGTATCTCAGGGGCACCTGGATGGCCCAGCCAGTTAAACATCTGCCTTGGGATCATCTGCCTTTGGCTCAGGTCTTGATCCTGGGGTCCTGGGATCTGGCCGTGTTGGACTCCCTGCTCAGTGGGGAGTCTGCCTGTCTCTCTACCTCTGCTCCTCTCCCTGACTCCTGTGCATGCATGCTCTCTCTCTCTCAAATAAATGCATAAAATCTTAAAAAACAAAAACAAACAAACAAAAACCGGAGTATCTCAGATCCCCACAGCCCCTCAGACCCTGTGGATGTAAGACTGATGTTTTCCAAAGCCAGACTTGTCTCTCCGATGCAAGTCTCAAAGGTTGGGGTGCATGATGTGGGACACAAACCTCTCACTTCTTGGAGAGAAGCTTTGTAACTATGAGCTCCCTCGTTATTGTGTGTCCATGTCCTGGTTTGGTGTTTTAGACAAGACCTTATCTCTATCTCTTCCACTCATCTCAATGTGGTCCTTTTATCCCTAGTTGTAGAAGGAGCTGTTCAGCTAGTTTTCAGTTATTTTTCCATGGGAATTATTCCATTTGCAGCTGTAAATTTGGTATGTACTTGTGAGGAGGTGAGTTCAGGCTCTTCCTTTGCATTCATGTTGGGCCCCCCCTCCCATGGTTATTTGTAAAGTTCAAGAAGAGAGTGTCAAAAGAGCACTACCTTTTTTTTTTAGATGTCTCAGCAGACTGTAAACTGGTTTTTATGAAAGAGACAACCACACAGACTCAATTGTGGTTAATTACTGCAAACCTTTATGTAAAATCCTCTGATTCTGTGTTTTTTCATAGGTAAACTGGGTGATAACAGGAAGTTAGTACACATTAAATGGAACAATATGTGTGGAAGCAGTTATGTATCTGACACATAGTAAGTACTCATATTTCAATTCTTGTCGATATTTGATATTAGATCCAATCTGAGGCAGAATTACAGAATAAAAGAATAATGTGGGTCTTTAAAATATATAGCTAATGTCTGGGTGGTAGTTTGTAATAAAAAGATGGTTTTATTTTTCCCTTATATGATCTTTATTCTCAACTACAAACACAAAGTACTCCTACACTGAAAGATGACTACCACATCATTTCTAATGGCAGCTATGGTGTTGCCCCTATAGGTTAAGATGTAGGTTTCAAAATGATTTATCCATTAGGACTTTGCACATAGTTGAGAAGAAGCAAAACAGGAAAGTAAAACTCTTGTTACACCCAAAATTGTGCTATGTTAAATGCACATAGAATTTATAAACTTTAAAAACACTTAGAGACCAGCTAGTAAATTTCTTCCTAACTTCCCACTCCCTACTACTATAATGAATCCTATCTATTAAAACATAAAATAATGTATCTAGTGCCCTGACTTCTAAAGGAACAGAATAGCTTCCTAAGTAAATTAGACTATGATGTGTTTTCAACATATTGGGCCATTAAAACCCAAAGAAAAACCTCAATACCACCTGTAAACAATATCCCAGGGTTACAAAAAGTCTCACCACAAGTAAAACAGAGTCTACTTTCTTTTATTACCTCTGAGAAAATGCATAGGGAATGAGATGGTATTAATGAAAACAAGGCAAATCATTCAGGTTATAGGTTCACCTGTATGAGTTTGTACATTCCTTGAAGTCAAATATATAAATGTAAACCTCAGCTCAGAATTTTTCTCACAGGAGCTAGGTAAACATAGATCTTTTCCAAAAGAAATTTGGTCTTCTTGAGACTGTTAATAATGCCCCCTCCCTGACCCTTCACCCATCAGAGTTTGGCTGAACACAGAAATGTCAGATTATCTTGTTTTTTCCTACAGATGGAACCAGTGATTTAGCACTTTACCAACATGCATAAGTGTTATATGTACTGTAAATCACCTTTTTATATTACTCTGACCTTGTAGGATACAAAGTAATGTTAAGGTCGAAAATAGCACTTACATAAGTACTTTCTCATCTGCAAAGAGTGTTCATATGTGTTACCTCACTTACCTATAAATATATCACAACTAGTCAAAAACCTCCACAAAGTTCTCCAGAGTTTTAAAAATCTCATATATACCAGGATTGACTTCTGCAATCATGTGTTTGTTTTCACCGCTTTACTTTCCATTTCAATGTCAATGATGTCTTCTAGAGTCTTTATAATGTGTTGTGATATCTGATAAGAAAGTTTTTATTCATTATTCTTTTCCAAAATTTTCCCTGTGATTCTTAAGCATTTATTTTTTAATATAAACTATAAGGTCTTTCTTACTTGTCAATTCCTCTCAAACTCCTCCTGTTTTTCCCCAGAAGTTCAGCTCTATCGGGATTCTATGAGGATGGTATTAACATGTACTCTTTAATTTTGGAACAACTGGCATATTAATGGTATGAAGGCTTCCTATTCAAGACCATGATATGGTTTTAGTTGGTTCATTGTGTTTTATGTTTTTCAGTAAGATATTATACATGTAGATCTGGTGGCTTTACTATTAAATACATTCATATACATTTTATAATTTTTGTAGCTGATATAAATGGAAGATGTTTTCTCTTCTTCCTCTCCCTAAATGTTTACTGCTAAATTAGAAACATTATTGAATTGCTGATTTTTGTTTATCAAATGTGAAGGACATTTACGTCTTATTTTCTCTATCATTTTATTTTTTAACAAAGTACAAGGGTACTCTACTTAAAAAATCAAATCACCATGAGTCTTATTACTTATATTTTATAAGTATTACTTATATTTTATAAATATTACTTTATTTCATTGCATGATTGCATTTGCTAGAAACTTTGAGGCAATACTGAAAAAATAATAGTAATAGTGCATATCCCTGCATGATTCTTGGATTTAAATGAAATGGTTTTGGTGTCTTTATCTATGGTAATAATTAATTTTGATGAAACCTTTATTATATTTGAGTAATTTTGTTCTATTCCAATTTATAATTTTATTAGAAGTACTTAGAGATTAACATATGTATATTACATGGTTATATTAATTGTACCCCTAAATGCACTGATGCAGTGAACTATATTGATAGATTTTATGGTAACGTTCTTGAAATTATCCTGGTTTGGTCATTGTATAATGGTATTTTGATATTTTAGTAGTATCCTTTTGCTAGTGTTAATTTAAGGGGCCTGGAAGGAAGCTGTGGGAGTACTAGGAGAACTTACCTGGAATACCAGAGCATCTTATCAGAATCTCACCAGGCTCTGCAGGCCACTCTTCACCTTGCCAGTGGTAGCGTGAAGGCCATCATACTTGCCTGTCAAAACACCTGTCCTGGATAAATGCAATTCTTCACCTAGTCTGTACCTCCCCTGAGCCTCATTATAACTTTCTGTTCAGGACCACTAGTCTCAAGTAGGTCTTTAATGTTATCTGGAAGTCCTACTGAAATTCCCTAATCCATTGACTCTACCAATCTCCTGGTTATCTATTTCATACTTGGTTATCTATTTCATACTATACCCCAAATCTGGAATTTTCTCCCAAGTATTCATCTCAGATAATTTTTACTTGGTAATAAAGGGAAGGATAGTTACATTAAAGTTTCAATATTCCCAGAATTTCCTGCTCACAAATGCTCTCAAATAATTTATAGCTTGTTCATTCTCATGTTCAGATGGTGAACAAGGGGACATACTAAGTCATGGTTTAAGGAAAATTGGTAACATATGAACAGTGAGAAAAATTCATCTCTCTTTTATTTCAATCATTTTGAACAGGCAAAGTAATCTTCGAAATTTAAACAAGTATTAAAGAAAATTGAAGGCAAATTTGACAAATAATAGCTAATACTAAAACATAGTGCTTTATGTGGACACTGTTATAACCACTTTACATATAGTATTTGGTTTCATCCACACAGTAACTTCAGAAATCAGAAATCATTAATGTCCATATTGTAGAAGTGAGAAATGGGAGGCACTGGAAGTTTAATAAATTTGTCTGATGTGACATAGTTACTAAGAGGTGTTGGCAGGATTTGAACACAGGCAGCATGGCTGCCATTCCTTCTCTGGGGGGAGTAATGAAGGGGAGGAGATAGTACAAGAGGTGAGAAATGTTCAAGGAAATTCTCTCCTCATAGAAATAAGGAGTGGAGAAAAGAGTTGCCCCACTTTTTATTCCCATAAATGTATGAAATTTAACAAAATGGGAATTTGGCCCTAGTCTCTCAAGCTAAGTGATCAGCAGTGTGTTTGGACAGTCTCCTATTTTTCAGGATGTCACTCACACGTACTAACTACTTTTCTTTTGAGCATTTTTTTTGGGGGATCAATTGTGGATAATATAAAGTTTGCTTCCAAAGGGCTAAAATGGATCAAAATCATGTATTAATTAAACGCAATCCAAGGCCACTCAGTCCCCAAAGCCCGAGTCACTCTCTGTTCTCTTTCTTACCCAATAATATTACGCCCAGCCACATAACATAATTTATTGGAGACTGCAATGAGATTGAATTCCATTAAGCTATTCCAAGTTGTCAATATCAAGATGCTAACATTTGAATACACACTCCTGTGAACTTTGCAGAAAGAAACTTAAGTCTATATTTATAACTCATGTTCTTACTCAAGAAATCAAGCTATTCTTACCCTTTTAATCAAAATTTCAAGAAATAGAAGTGCATCCTCTCCAACTTCTTTAATTCAGTCTGAGCTAGAATGATTCTTCATGCTTGAGTAAATCTGGGTTCTATCAGCAGCTACAGCTTGCACTGTTTCTGGCTGGAATAAGTCAAATTCTTTTAATGGTCTGAGAAGTTGTATCAGTTCAATTACAATTTGTAGGGCTTCACTTTTTAAACAATTCAAAAAATTAATAAGACACAAAAATCATCATACTTCTCAAATTAAGGTAACAAGCCAATCCTTACTTCTTAAAAATGGTTCTCCAGAAAAAAAAAAAGAAAAGAAAAGAAAAAAAAGTCCCCAGAACCCAGTATTTAATGATGCCAAAGACCAGAGAAGAAGCTCCTTTTGAGTGAATGAGAAAATTTTCTTGGTTGTAGCCTTGCCAGGACACCACTCAGTCTGCTTCAGGTGTTCTAAATCCATGACGTGTGAATTTAAACTCAACTGGGAGAACTCTTCCAGCAAGAAGTTAATTTTGGTGCTCTGCAATCACATTTATGAGGGCATAATCCATTTATGCACCCAGGCTCCTGTCTCTGAGAGTGACGCTTAGGCTGCTTACGAAGTTTAGAAGTTTGCAAAGGTGGCAGCTCAGATGCTGGGTGCATACTCTCTTGTAAATATTCATTCTCAGTCCTGTGCCATAGTGGACATTTCCAGTGCCTCTTGCCAAGAAACCTGCCTCCTAGCAAAGTTTTCTCCCCCAACCTGGAGTTAACCAATTTAGTGTTACCCTGAAACTGTGAAGTAGGAAATGATTTTGAGTTTGTGGACAATCTTCATGATTGGTCTTCTGACACTTATCTTCTCGATCCTATGTGTAGAAGGGAATGTGGTTCATCTGGTCCAGAGATATCTGGCAGGAATAATTTAAAGCTAAAACCCCAGTAGTGCTTAGAGATATATGTGGAACTTCACTACCTGGCAATTTAGAACCAGCAAGTATTGTATTTTCCACAAATACCGAAGAGGCCTGTGCTCTTCCTTGCAATGGAACATTTGCCTCAGCCAGAAAAAGAAAAAGAGGAGGCGGCGGCAGCTTCCTGAATCTGGAACTCTGCCCTTTCTAAGTCCTGGAGCTGTGAGTCTTTGCCAGACTCCGCACCTCTGCTGAGAACTGAGTGGCCCCATCCCAGTTTGCTGAAGCGCCCACATTCTCTCTCTGATTTCATCTCTCACAGTCCCCTCTCATTGACATCCCTTCTTGAATGTCTTTCCTGAGGCCCAGGGACCTTTGTCTAAATTTCTGCCTCCAGGAAAATAAAGCCATTTACTTTTGGACAAAAAAACCCCTGCAAGCTACGATCATCTACCACAGCCAAAATACCATGAGTTTGGGCTAAAATATTTCAATTTAGTCAATCACAGAATGTAAAAACTCATAGGAACCTAAAACTGACCCCTACAAATCACCACAAAATCTGAAGAACTCTGAAAAAGCTGAGGAAAAAAAAAGTCAAGTCTTCAAAATGGAGGTTAAAATAATAATAGAGACCTAGTTGACAAGAGTGGCTTTCAGTTGGTGAGCCAAGTGCTCCTGCTAATCCTGAACCTCAGAACGAGGCAGGTTCACCCTCCCGATTATGGGCAACATGGAGGAATGGAGGAAAAGGTATGCTCTTTGAAGATAAGCTTGATAGCAAAAGAGAAAAGAGTGAAATTAAATCAAGCATGTAGTTACTGGTTCCCAAGTAACCAATTAGGTATGTCAACTTCACTTTTACTAGGGTGGAATGAATGAAGAAGTGGAGAAAGGCCAGAGTATGCAAAGGGAAGATACGTGCTCTTGGAAGCCTGGAGTGGGTAATGGCAGTCCTCTCCAGACAAAAAGGTCAATAACATACCCAAGGCTAAATAACTCACATCTGGAAACCATGGACGTCTGGTTCTGAGACTCCTGCTGTTTTCACAATGACCTGCTGTCTTTGCAGATTCACCACTCAGTCTGATAGCCTTAGTAGAACTATTAGTTGTCATCACTGTGCTGATGAGATTACATTTCAAGTATGGAATTCTATGTTTCTATTTATATCTCAAGAAATGCCTCGCTAAAATTACTTCATTTCCTGTAATAGTGTGTTCTGAGGCCACTGGCATATTTTTAACTGAAAGGCAGAATTATCCATTTAATTATTTTATCATGTGTTTTTGCTCATTTCATTGACTAATAATTAAAATCAATTCACTGGGGTTTGGGCAACATACTAGAACTTCTTAAAATGATTGAAATTATCTGCAATTATAGTATTCCTTATTCGAGAGGTTTTTTTTTTTTTTAGGAGTCACCAATTCTGAAAGTTTTAAAATATATCAACTTTAAATTTTTTAAAAAATATGATTAATATATTGATCTTACAATAACACCTAAAACTTTAAAAAGTGTGTCCATACCCATCAATTTCACTTAAACTTCACATCTTTCTAGGACATAAGTACTATTGTTCTCTTTGTCAGGGATGGAAACTGAAGTAAAAAGGTGGTGAGTGGCTCTCTAGGGTCATACACTTAAGAAATGGCATAAAGCTTGAACCTAGACTGTTATGACTTCTAGGTTAGTGTTTGTTTCATGACACTGGCTTCCTCTATGCCACAGACAAAGAGAAACTCATGCATTATGATTATTGCAGAAAAATATTATGGCCACTCATTATCTCAAGAATCATTGAAAACAAGATGAAAGAATGATGTGGGCTTTCAATTATTCATGTAAAAAGAAAAAGTTCCAGATACAGAAATCTGTATTCTCTATATCACTATACTAGTAGCAATAGAGACAGGAAGATTGTGTCCCTTTGTGAGAGAGGAAGGCCCTCTTTAAAAGGACTCATCATCCCTGATGGTATTGAATCTGCTTCTCTTGCCACCTTTGAGGCTTGGCCTCTAAAGAATTTTTTGTTTGTTTATGTAAGGGGATAATAATGGCATTTTCTTGGGATACGATTGGTAGTTTTTCTTTTCATCAAACTGGAAGTCTCTGCGGAAAGCATGAGGCTTTTAAAATTTCTGGAGCCCAGCAGAAGGGTTTTAGAGGGATATTTATCTTTCTTTCCCACCTTTTTTCTCCTGGATCTATTCTCCTTTCTCTCTCGATAAGTTCTTCTCTCACCTTTATTCATTGAACAAGCCAAAGAATAAAGGAGACTATAGGGTGGAATGGGAAGAAAGCAAGTGGGAAAAAAAAGTTACCCAAGAAATGGAGCTGGAATGCTTGGTATTAGGAAGAAGGGAAATGTGTACACATAAAAGTTATAAATCAGATAGATCAATGCAAAGTACTGAAAAGTCTCCGTGAAAAATAATAGCACCAGCAGCACTAGTTGCCATATATATCTATTAAAATAACTAGAAATGACAATATTGGCAAACATATCACTTCATATTTATACTTGCAATGCCAATGACATCAATAAACACCTTACTATTTAGCCTTCACATCATTGCTAAACACAAAAAGGCAAGAGAAGGGTCATTATTTTCTTCCCAGTGTTGGCTGTTCTCACTCAGTCTTATTCAGCATATTGTTATCCTCTCAGGAGACAGGTTATACACCTGACCTGCATTAGAAAAGTTAGCAAGTGAAATGAGATTTCCCCTAAGCCCCTAACAGTGTTCTTTGGAATATATTTGAAAGCTTATCCTTTAATATAGTAATATTCCTTTCTCCACACTTTTATTACTTTGCAATTGAATCCAATCCCCACAGTCAGCACAGAGCCACACAATGAAACAGTATCTCACTACTTCATAGTGTTCAGACACACACACACACACACACACACACACACACACACATTTTTTATATACTGCCAAGGGGTTCAATGGCAAACATAGAAGGGAGGAATTAGATCCAGACCCAGATTTTGATGGAATTAGACTTCAGCTGCATATACACTACTATTTTTAGTGGAGCTCCACTTATAGTGTATTTATGCACCCATCATTAATCACAGATTGCCCTCCTCTAGAACAACCTTCACAATCATTTTCACTTTCTAAATCCTATCTATCTTCAGAAACTAACTAAGGTTATTTACAATCCGTGGGACAGTTCTAGACCAATCCAGACACAGACATGTCTTTCTTTTCTAAACTTATGACACTTCTAGTTACTATCAAAATCAATCATTTGCACATGCACCAGGCACATTCTTGTGATACCACGGAACTTTCTTTCAAATACTGTTCTATTTCATTTTGTATAAATTGAAGCTTATTGGTTTCTTCCTATGCATATTAGTCTTTGCATAAGGTCTGCTGCTAAAGGCCAGCTGTCATGTCATGAGTAATAGCTCCAGAAAGGTGTTTTCTAAAGCTTCATGTGGTATTGAACTTTGCATTTTTCACTAGGGCTGCAAAGGGAAAAGGAAAGAAAAAAACATTAATAATGCAGAAAAAGACTGAGGCAAAAGAATAAAAGTATGCTCTAGATAAGATTCAAACTTCATGTAAAGGCAGCACTCAGGAGAGCAGGGCACAGAGCTAAGAATGTATGAAGGGAATGGAGTCAATAATGGGTCCCTGAGAGACAAGAATTGATCCTCAGTGGGAATATAGCAGGGTAATAGGGACACAAGTGTGCCAACAGCTCTAGAAGTAAAGCTGGGTTGAATGAATCTCTGCTCCTCAGAAACCGTAAGTGATGAAAACATGGAGATTTAGCTAAACTTTCAGTTTGCACGTGTACTTTCTTGAATTAATCTCTGATTTTTTTCTCCTAACCTTTTTTCTATGTTATGTTAAGACCATTTGCAAAAAGGGATTATTTTCTACTCAATATGACATATTTCCCAGACACACTGGGTACTATAGGCTCAGACTTGTGCAGCCGGATTTTCCTCAGGCAACGTGAGGGTTGTGGTTCCAGAGTTATGCCTTACTTATGTATAACTCAATAGTGATGTCCTTGAGATCAACAACTATTTTTAGTCATCTGTTATAGACTGAATATCTGTGTGTCTCAAAATTTCATATATTAAAATCCTAATCCCAATAAGATGGTATTTGGAGGTGGTACCTTTGGAGATAAATAGGTCACAAGGGTGGAGCCCTCATGTATAGGATTGGTGTCCTTATAGGAAGAGGTCAGAGAGCTAGCTAGCTCTCTTTGCACCACATGAGGATTCAAGGAGCAGTTAGCCATCTGCAGTGTGGAAGAGGGCTCTCCCCAGAACCTGACCATGCTGACACTCTGATCTCTGACTTACAGCCTCCAGAATGATACACATTTCTATTGTTGATAAGCTACTCAGTTTATGGTATTTTGTTATAGCAGCCCAAGCTAAGACATTATCCTTATATTCCCATAAAACCTATCCCAACACTTTTCAAATTGTAGATATTCCATTAATGCCGATAAACTTGGCCTTCTTAATTCCACATGCTTAATATTTAACTATTATGAATATTCAGAGATCTTTTTCTAAAAGATGTAACATTGTCCAATTAATAAAAAATCATTAAACATTCAATCACATCATTAATGTATCTTGAGTGCAATGAAAAGTCAGGTGGTGGAACAGATAATACACCAAAGGATTCTTTTTTATCATTATTTCACAGTTTTGAGCTGTGATTGGAGTTGCCTTTGAAAACATTTGTACTTCTCATTTAGATGAGCTCTGTGACATGCAGAGAAAGATGAAAAACAATCTCTGTGTGAAGTCACATATGAGGGGTTAGTTCTAAATTTACCAGCCACTAATTCCTTTGAGTGATCATATTTGTTCTTTGATTACACATAACCTTACTGATTTCAAAGCAAAAGAGCAGGAGGAGATGAAAATGCTTGAATCACACAACAGCCTCAGGTGGTGCCATTGGCAGTGAAGAGCTCACATTCCATTTCCAAGTCTTAAAATATATGAGACATAACTAGACTTGGGCAAATCTGATGCAGTAGCAATAGCGCATAGCAATACAAGGCTAAACACCAAGCAGAAGGCAGTATATTAAGTGTGTATAGGAGCCCATGTAGCCCAGACAAGGAGCATGAAGGGATGAACTAGGAACTCCCTGACTTATGGTTGGTTTCCTGGGGAAAGTTTAATGGTGTCACACAGGAAGTACCCTGGTGGCCATGGGCCTGAAACACAGGACAGGTCTTTGCCAAGCAGGAAGGGATTCTTTCTTCAGAAGGTGGATTAAAACTCTTGCTTATTATTGATTGACTAAAATATACTAGTCAATATTTTGACTAGTGATGACCTAGAGCAATGTGATAAAAGAAAGAAAATTGCAGACTATACTAGAGAAAATAAAGTATCCCTTAGGAATAAAAGGTCAAATAGTAAAGTCTTATGTTGAGGAAACACATAAAATTATACATTACATCATTTTATTCTATAAATATGTAATTATTCATTTTTGTTTTTTATACTACTTCACATTTATTAAGTGATTACTATATGCTAAGTACTGGATTGAAGATTTCACGGTATTATTGTTTTAAAGCCTCATTGACAATCAGGAAATATGTACAATTATCAACTCCATTTTTTAAAATAGGGAACTAGAGCTTAGAGAAATGACGTAAACAACTAGTAATTTCAAGAACACTAGAAGCCAGTTCTGACTAACTCCAAATCCCATGTTCATAATTACTAACATGGACGATCCCTGAAGCAGGAAACAGACATTTTAACATGGACTGTGATAATCTATTGCAAAACTATGCATTAGAGAGAGCATTCCAGTGGGACAAAATTTATTTCTTAATAATGTGGCACTGGAGACCTCTATCAGAAATCAGGAATGACTGTGTATTCCCCTTCCATTAATTACATGTATATATTGTGTATCTCAATTAGACATATTTGATTATAGTGAGCCTCAATTTGGGTGGTCATTCTCAAAAAATTGTTATTTTTATAGATTCTTGAGTTGAAAGAGTCCTACTAGATATTATCATATAAGGACACTGCGATGCTTAATTTTATGTGTTAACTTGATTGGTCATGGGATACCCAGATTAACCATTATTTCTGGGTGTGCTTATGAGGGTGTTTCTGGATAAGAATAGCATTTAATCAATAAACTTAGTAAATAGCCCTCCCCAATGTGGGTGTGCATCATTCAATACCTTGATGGCCTGCATAGAACAAAAGGTGAAGGAAGAATGAGTTCACCCCTTATTTTTTCTGCCTCACTACTGGAATGGGACATCTCATTGCATCTTTTAGTGCTCTCAGACTATGATTTACATATTGGCTTCCCTGCTTCTCAGGCTGTTGGACTCCAACTGGAATAAAGCACCAGCTTTCCTAGGGTTTCAGTTTGCAGATGGCAGATCATGGAACTTCTAGGTTACCATAATTGTGTGAGCCAATTGTTCATTATCTATCCATCTATCATCTCTCTATCTATCATCTATCTATCTATCTATCATCTATCTATCTATCTATCTATCTATCTATCTATCTATCTAATCATCTATCTGTCATTTATCTATCTTTTATCTATATGTTATTGGTATCTTCTTTCTATACATTTTATAAATAGTCTATAGTCTCTCTTTTTTTCTTAGTTCTATTTCTCTGGAGAACTCTCACTATTATGGACACATAGGTTAGGGGATAAAGATTTTGGTACCAAGAAAAGATAAAGCTAAATAGATAACAACCCGTGCAGAATCCTGCCTCAGTAAGATTTGGGGGGCAGGGGTGCTGTGAGCTACTTTTACAAATGTGAGCAGTCAGTCAATAGTATTGTAAACACACGCTGCTGTGTTTTGTAGTTCATAGCAATTCAATTAGAAATAAATTTAACATCTTTTCCCCCCTTGTGAAAACAAATTGCCTATACTTTACTAAACTCGATACTGGTGATCCTAGGGTGTACAAGTGTCTTGACATCTGTGAGTTGTACTAAAGTCTTCAAATCTTCTTGCCAAGTCTTTGCAGAATACAATGCACTTATTTACTAACTCTTCTGTTCATCCATTTAGGCATTCACAACACCATGTGGAACGCTTTGTCTATGCCAGGTTTTCATGTTAACAAGGAAGTGATGTGCAAATGGGTAAATTCCTTGTACTAGTAAACACATAAACAAACAATTATGCAACATAATTATCAGTTATAAGTGGTAAGAGAATGAATGTATAAAAAAGAGAGGGTATCTAAGAGGTTGGGGTGCTATTTAAAATAAAGTTTTCAAAGATGGCCTTGCTGAGGAAGTAGCACTTGAGTAACATCATGAAAAGACAAAGGAGCAAGGGAAAGAACCTCAAGCAGGAACATTCCAGGCCAAACAAAAGAGTACAAACACCCTAAAGTGGAGCGCTTACTAAGTATATTTAAGGTTTGGTGAGGAATCTAGAATTTTGCCAGAGCAAAATGAGAAATAAGGAACGAAGTTAGAGTAATATCCAGGGACCAGACTAATTACAGCCTTGCACACTGTGGATTTTGTTCTAAGAGTGACAAGATGTCATTGGGAGTTGTGAGTAGGGTATGGCAAGATCTGATTTCTGTTTAACAAATAAGATTTTTATCATGTAGACTAGATAACACACCATATAGATTAGGACTCTACTGTTATAGAAAAACAAACAGACTCATCAGTTGGTCTTTAGAAGAACATTAATGTCATTTTTAAGTAGAATCAGATCATTGCCAATTGCTCTATTAAAGTTTTTTTCTTTCAATTTTATTGAAAATATACATACAGAAAAATTGTATGAATCATAAATGCTCAACTTAATGACTTATCACAAGGTAAATAGAGCTGCAAAGATATTGTTAGCTCAGGAAATAGAGTACTTCCATTATTTTCAGTAACTCCACTTGTGACCTCTCCCAATCAGACTTCTTCCTTCCTGCCAAAGGTATTATTATCCTGACTTCTAAAAGTATAGATTAGTGAGATCTGGTTTAAAAATATGTAGAGATGGAATCATCAATTACATACTATTTGAGACTTTGCTTCTTTTGTTCAACATTGTATTAGTAGGATATGGCATTGTAGATCCATCTCCAATGCATCAGTTTATTATTTGATGTTTTTATCTTTATTGTGTTTCTTCTACATTCTATTGTTTTCACTTATTTTTTTTGCTTTTCATATGAAATATTTTTATTTATTTTTTATTATGTTAACCAACATATAGTACATCATTAGTTTTTGATGCCGTGTTCGAGATTCATTAGTTGCGTATAACACCAAGTGCTCATCACAATACGTGCCTTTCTTCCTACCCATCATTTCTCTTTTTAATGCCAGGAAGTCTATTTTCCTTTTTCTATTAGTCCTAAAATGTAGCCTTTTTGGGTCATGAACCAAACCCAGAGGTGTTTACCACAGCCTCCCATCCTTCGTGGCCTCTGGATTCCAGTTTTTGTCCTTGTTGTACATGAATCTCTTCAGTGCTCTACTGGAATTCTCAGTCCCTCATTGAGTTCTCTATAATTGGCATTTGCCCTCTGGAGAAAATATGGCCCTATATTCTGGACTTATCTCCCTGGGCTTTCCTTCTCTCCCAGATCTTCATCTTAGAATCTCTGCCTCAGCAACTCGTTGGTATCACCAAACAGATTAGTTTTTGTTCCAGATTTCTTTCATTCTTCTTAGTGAGAATGTAGATATGAACAAATAGGTTCACCTTTACCAGAACATTTTGATAAAGTTTTAATCATTCTTTAAGATAGCTAATATTCTGAATGCCTTGAATTTACTGTAAATTTTGTCATCAATTTAGAATTTTACTGATTATTTTGAAATAGAAACCTCTTCATTCACAAATGGAGTTGCTTTCCAAAACAGTTAAAAGCTGAAAAGAAAGGATAAGTTATAAAAGTTTATTTTTACTAATTCTGTTCTGGGAAAGCTCTAGGAAATCACATATAGGACATCTAAGTGCTGAATTTAAAATTATGTTTCCTTGAAAAGAAATACAGACTTTTAACATAATTTTTACAAAGTATTTTTTTGTCATTCAGAAATAAATTTAATACTAACTATAAACCTATGTAACTTGAAGAAGAGAAAATTTTGTATTCTAATTTGACACCTGATAAAAGATCTTGGAGAGAGCCCTCATATTTAGATGAAATATGTTTATAAGGCTATTTCATCCCATTATGAAAAATTTTTTTCTAACTTCAGAATAA
This sequence comes from Ailuropoda melanoleuca, assembly GCF_002007445.2. Taxonomy (NCBI): domain Eukaryota; kingdom Metazoa; phylum Chordata; class Mammalia; order Carnivora; family Ursidae; genus Ailuropoda; species Ailuropoda melanoleuca. Next base: position 72,960,043 of record NC_048228.1, read on the forward strand.
GGGAGAATAAGTAACTTCTTTGTGTCACACAGCAAATAAGTAACAGAGATGGACCTCAAACACTCCTAACTGCTATAAATATCCTCAGATGACTCATAGCATCACCAAAACCTCTTTAAATCTTAGTCCTTGTCTAGTTGCTATGCTATTCCTTCCCAGTATTTCCCAATAAAATTTTTTGAAAATAAAAGAGCAATGCCTTCTTTGTGAACTTCCTCACTTCCTCTATTCGCAGTTTGAATTACTAAGGAGCATTTATATTCCCAAGTTTTTGGAATTTTGCAAAACTAAACAAACTCAAATAATAACTTAAACCAAACGGTAAAGATATTAAAGAATGGTTTCTTGTTTTAGCTGAAAGATTGGACAAAATTACTTTAAGATCACCTGCCAAGTTCAATTGTATACAGTGTTATGACTATCTTCAAGTTGTTTTATTATTTAAAATAAATAACTTTAAATATTTTGAAAATAACTGTAAAACATTTTAGAATAGTGATTTTCCACCCAAATATATGTAATGTTAATGTGCAAATTACTTTAAACATTTTTGAAATTTATATGAAGACCTCATAAAGCTCTAGGACTATTTTCTCTATTTGCCACTTAAATGTCTCTTTCTAAAAGTATATAATTTGTTTTGCTATAAAGAGTCTATCTCTTGAGCCCAGCCAATATTGTATCTGATAATGATTGTCTGACATCAATCAGCAGTGCATTTCTCTCTCAAGAAAATAATGTAGTCTATGTGTAATGTGTATTGTCTTTGTGGTACATAAGTATCTATGTGGTATTTAAGCAAGCAGCTAGTGCAATCATGTGTTATTAGGGGGAAATGCTTGTGATTAGAATAAAAGATTATTATATTAATATTTCAGGTGACAAAGTCTGAGGGAAAGCTATTTCTAGAAGGACTCTGTCCTTCAGGTGCATATGCTAGTCCCAAATTTCATAACTAATAATCTAACTACATTTATCTAATATGAGCCTGCATGACTTTTCCCACAGACTACTAGAGATTCATTGGATATAGAGAGAAAGGGGACGCAGAGTAGAGTATGATACTATAAGGGGAGCATCCAATCAAATAAATACCGAACACTTCCGTCTACACTCAAACAACTTAGGCTAGATGCTACAGGTTATAGACAGAAATATTGAATGCTCTGCCTGACCTCAGAAAGCCTGTAATAGCAAGAAAGCAAGACTATGCATATGCTTTTTAATTGAATATCACAATAAAAGTGTATTAGTTTTTATTGCTCCAGTGACAAATTATCACTAACAGTGGATTAAAACAACACAAATTTATTATCTTACAGTTCTGTAGCTTTGAAGTCTCACCAGGCTAAAATAAAGATATCTCTCAGGGTTTATTCCTTTCTGGAAGCTCTAAGGGGAGAATTGATTTCTTTGGCTTTTCCAGTTTTCAGATTCTGTCCACATTCATCCCCTTGGGGCTCCATTACTTGATCTTCAAAATCAGCAACATCAGACTTGTTTCTTACCTGTCTACTATCATTGCATCTCCATCTGATATCAGAAGAGAAAGGACTCATATGCTTTAGATTGGTCTCACCTGCATAATCCAAGGTAACATATTTCAATATTCTTAACCTTTGTCATAACTCCAAATTCCCTTTTGCTGTGTAAGGTAACATATTAATAGATTTTGAGAATTAGAGTGTGGACATTTTGTGGGGCCATTATTCTGCCTACCATAATAACTGAGAAGGTAGTTTAAAAATGAAGCATAGACCAATGGAACAGAATAGAGAACCCAGAAATAGACCCTCGGCTCTTTGGGCAACTAATCTTTGATA